>NW_022280121.1:0-10340 GCF_004355925.1 Anarrhichthys ocellatus
TAAAACATTACAAAAGCAGTCAGATATGTTTTATACTATGCGTTCAGAATTATTGGACATTTGCACTTTCCAGTAACAAAAGAAAGCCCTAAACCTGCAAACTGTCAAAGTACTCTCCTTGTAGCCTGTAGCAAGTGAATGAATTTCCATGCTGAAGTGTGATTGCTTCTTGAACCACACAGAGGGCTGATCAGCTCCTCCTCCCTTATCTTCCTTACCGTTTTCAAACATAACCAATCTCCTTTAGTAAGTTCTCAGTCCAAGTTTGAATTCTGCGTTGTTGTGATACTAGATCAGTTAGAGCAACTTCTTCTGCTGCTGACATGACTGTCGTGCTAAAAGGATGGGGCAGTCATGTCACACTGCCCTCTCTTGATGGAAGTTGTCACTCTCTCACAGGGCAGACAAAGCTGCAATCACCCTCTTAGGCCGGCTCACTCCTTTGTTTTTTGACCTTGCTCTCTCCCATTCAGTTATAAATGCTGTCTGTCACTTGAAAATCATTGTCATGTTATCATGTGTAAAGCTTCCAGGCTCAATAGTTGAATAAAAATCCCTCTATGCTTCAGTCAAAATAGAGCTAAACTTTTATCAGAGAATTTAAAAAGGGATCCTCAAAACATAATTTGTTGTTCAAACACTTTTTTGCAATCTGTCTGGCATTGATTCTGCACGTTTTTGTAGGTTTTGAGAATCCAGATTTATTTTCAGCACCCTATTTTTAAAAGTTTCCAGAAATGTACGACTGGGAAAGCAAACACTAGGGAGGGCAATGTCTGTTGAGTCAGTCAGTCAGTCCACCACTTCGATCCATACTGCAATATCTCCGCAACTGTTACGTGGATTGTGAAATTTGGAGCAGATATCTATGATGCCCAGAGGATGAATGTCTGTCTTTGGTCCTTCATCCACTGACAACAACAACAACAGTCTCCCACCATGTCTGACTGTTTTATGCACCGTTACACCACCCCTCTGATGTGCCTGCCTCACAGACTATAAACACACATCTGTGACACATGAGCAGTGGTGATGTAATTTACTCAATATCTGGGGGATATCTGCAATCCCCTTAACTCACCGTCTAGCAGGTGCCTGGTCTCTCATGCTGGTATTTAGAGAGGAAGCTTGAAGGTTATTTCACCCTTTTTGCAATGAGCTTTACTTTTGAACTGAACAAGAGTCAATTTATAAAATAAACTTATACAACTGAACACCAGAGACAAAACAGACATCCTTTCCAAAAAGTATATCCCTACATCGTTGGGTTAGCAAAGAACCATCTACTAGAAGAGCACTAAATGGAGTCAATAAAAACATCACTCTACACTACTCTTGAAAAGCATATCCATTCTGATCCTGTGTTATCTGATAATATCCACCTGTACATTACCTTGCCTTTCTTTTATTGTGTAGTCAGTCATTTCACAAGCTCCACTGGTTCAGCATGTGTAACAACATAATAATGACATAAACAGAAATGGTGAATGCATCTCTGTTTACTGCCCCCAGGGTGCTGCCACATATTTGGCTGGGCAGCTGCCCTCGACAGGTGGAACACGTGACTATAAAGATGAAGCATGAATTGGGGATTACTGCAGTGATGAACTTCCAGACAGAGTGTGATGTGGTGAACAACTCCGAAGGCTGCAGGCGCAACCTTGGAGAAGCCATGACCCCCGAGACCATGATGCATTTGTACAAAGACTGTGGCCTGGTGTACGTGTGGATACCCACACCTGACATGAGCACTGAGGGTAAGGAGAATTCTGGGGACATAGAAGAATAAATACATAATAATAACAGTATTTAGTCAAGTCCAAGTTGAAAGAATCTGTGATAATTGATGGTATTATAGCCTACTATGGCCACTGATCACCTTCCATGTGTTTCCTTTAACCAGAATGTTACACTATAGTATCTCATGTGTTGTGTAAGTCACAAAAGAAGTGCCACATATACTTCTACAGTGAAATTAAGTAAAGAAAGAATGCCCTTGGTAAACCAAAGTCTAAACAAATTTACCCGAGATAGAGATCCTACTACTTGTAGTTTATTCCTGACATGTGATATTTTACTCGAGATCCAGCAACCTGCACAAGGATTGTGATAAATGTACATTTTAAGTATGCATGGGGTGGCTTGAAGCAAACAACTGCCGACAGTCCTTTATGGGATATTTAAGTGTCTTCTCCAAAGGTGATGCAAAGTATTAAACATTGTAGTTAATCCATACAGGTCACGGTATGTTTAAGAATAAGTCTGACAATATTCTATATTGTTCTTATCAATACCATTTAAACAATACCAAAACCAACAATGAATTGATCCTACTAAGTATTATCTGTGTATCTAAAGCCTAATGTTTGTTAATAAAAAGCTATGCTGCCCAGGAAAAAAACTAAAAACATACACTTGTGATTAGTTTGTAAAGATTGAATTCAGTAGGAATGAATGGGCTAGGGGCTGAATGCCACAAACAAGAGTAAGGAAATGTCAAAGTATAGAGACGAACTAACACATTGTCAGTTTTGTTCTTGTATTTATTGTGATGAGAAAGACATAAAATGTCGCGAGCCTTTCCCTCTAAATGTATTGTGTGTTATTTTCTTCTTCTGCAGGTCGGATCCGGATGCTTCCCCAGGCTGTATTTTTGCTTCACGGCCTCTTGGAGAATGGTCACACTGTGTATGTTCACTGTAACGCTGGAGTAGGCAGGTCGACGGCAGCTGTGTGTGGCCTGCTCATGTACGTCCTTGGCTGGAGCCTGAGGAAGGTGCAGTACTTCGTCTCAGCCAGGAGGCCGGCAGTGTACATAGATGAGGAGGCTTTAGTCCAGGCTCAGGCAGATTTCATTCAGAAGTTTGGACAACTACGATCATCCATCTCTTACCCAGATACATGACAGTTGAGTTTCCTTACACTGAAGTCTTCAACATTGAAGCATTGAATTTACAGTTATGGAAAGCTCCACTGGACTGGACTAGCGGAAACTAGAATGATTTCTGAAAAGAGAATACTCTATAGTCAGCACCAAAAGGTGAAATAACCTCAAGCAAGAAAATGAACTTAAAAAATGAGCCACTTCAGCTGAGTGGCTTTCAAAATCTGGTAGATCCCAAAGTATCTGAAGAGAGTTCTGCTGGCTGACAGCATAAATGTTCCAAACTATTAATCCTGCTGTGATGTTCTAGCTTGTAACTTCAGGAATTACCTTCTACCATTTAACATAAACAGTTGCATATTGTGCACTTGGAGTCAGCTTCAGGACACTCTAGTAGTGCTCAGTAAAGGTCTGCAGGGGTGTTTCTTTTAGTCTTTTTTGTACTGATCAATTCAGAGAAGGCAATTTTAGTTTATGTGTTGAACAGCAATGAATGAGAATTAAAACAGCAAAAAAAAAGTATCGCTGTACTACCTTTACCGTTTGATCTCATCCAACAGGCTGTGCTCCTCGGTAAAGGATTTTTTTCCACAGTTGCTAATGCATGGTTATGCATCAATTATTTTTTCTTACTGCCGCATGAACATGGCACTCCTTGCCAAAGCAACAAATCAATTCCTAAAACCAAAATAACGATAATGCCTATCCCTCTCTGTCAGAGAGGTATTCAGCTCCCACACATTGAAGAATACAGCTCCGCCCCATCTCTCCCAGAGAGCTTGGTAGCATTTCATCTTTATTTATTAATCCGACAGATGCTATTCCGACCCATCTCCTAAATAACGAAAACAACATCACTGCCAGACCATTTTAATGCATACACAATTAGACTTTATTGGAATACTGTTTGTCAATTTTGAACGTCTGCCTACACTCCTACTGACGATATATTGCTTTTTTTTAAGTTCCTTTTTTTTGTTACCTGTCCCGGATTTAAGAAAGTTAGTAGATTTGAAAGGATGAAAGACTTCTCCTCAAGCACAAGTCTTACATTTCAGTGAGTCCCTCCAGACACCTTCTGAAGGTGTCAGTGGGGATGGGTGGGTGGATTGAACCATGCATGTGTACTAGCGGAAGCAAATCATTGTGGATTTTTAATATGTTCAAAGACTATTCACTAAAATATGATTCCTAAGTGAGTAACATGCTTTTCTTTTTTTCTTTTGAAGCAGCAGAGTGTTTACTGGTTTTAGGAAAAGTATGTCTGTGTATACAATGGATGTATAAAGAGAACTGGATACAGTGTTGGACGCGGCAATCCGTGTATTTCCCATGAAAGCTGCTGGGGTTTATCACTGAATGGATGCCCATGTAATTGGTAAACATGTTGCATTTATTCCACTGGGTTGTTGTCAGTGATTGATGTTGGAAAGTATTTGTAGTCCATATGATTTCCGGGATCTGCCAATCACCTATACCGGTTCCCCCGGATCCTTGCTTTCACATTAAAGTAAGCGTTAGAGAGAATTTGCAACTGTCAAAGAGATGGCTTTTTATGGTGCAGATGAAGCCACAAATATTTCGAAAGTACCGTTTATTCCAGAATGTGCCAGGAGGATATACTGTGTACTTGTTTTGAGCCTATTGTTTTGGCATGCAATGTCCCTGCAAGCCATCAGCTTGTATGTATTCCTATTGCTTCTTCTATTAGTGTATTTTAACAGGTAATGTTAATTTTCTATACATGCTATGCAGTTTCAAATGCTCTTTGTCAGAGTGTTCCAAGTGGCAAATTTAAATCAGTACAAGTTCATGACAGTGCCACAGCCTGTTATCAGCCACGACAAAAACAAAATAATAGAGCTGTGAATCTACAGAAAGTCTGAAATGGCAAATCGCACCAGCTGTGACAATTGTATCATCATTTCTACAGCAGCAGTGGGAATACTGCCCATCAGTGTATCGAAGACAGCAAGTACGCCGGACAGCTGATCCCTGGTGGCCTCTGGGTTAGCACTGTACTCTCCATCTGCTTGTTGACTAGAAAAGTCTATTGTACATGAGAACTATACTTAGGGTAACTTCCCTAACCAAGTTCATAGCCTGCTCCATGGCACCGCTGGTGTTGCATGCACATAATTGAGAAACATCACATGTGCAGTGCAGACACGTTTTATCCTTGTCAAAAATACATTGATGCCAATGAAATTCTGCGTAATTCAGCCACATAATCAAGTAGTTTAGTTACACTCAGACTACAAAAGCAATGACCACATACCTAATATAAAGAATAAAGCAAGTTGAGTGGGTGCACCATAGAATTGCAACACTGGATCCTTGTGACATTTCCATCAGGGCTGAAAAGAACCACACTGAAAAGGTCAAAGTTATAAGATGAAAACACGGACAACTCCCAGACCGGAACAACGTCGTGGTAGCGATCTATCAATCAAGGAATCCCCGCCCTAAAGTATAACCTGCTTTATTATCTATTTTGCTCTAAATTGGTCCATAATTTGCGAAATGAAAACCGTGCTGTATTGGAGAAGACGTGAAAGATTCAAGCCATGGGTGAAGATACTCAGATGGGGGGGGCGGTATATTCTCATGAGCCTGCATGTGACATAGGGAGGGGAGCCAAACCTGAATGAGTCATTTAATCAAGTTTCCTAATCTAAGCAGCCCCACAGTTTGTGGGTTGGTAGGCACTCCAGATACCCAAATGGTTGTGCACAAGCACCAAAAAAGTAATTCTTTTTCATGATATGTCCCCTTTAAATTCAGTGTACGAGATATTACAGGATTTATTTGTTGCAGCAGACAGCACATATACACTGTGCAGAGATATTACAGAGTGCAGGTAGACGACACAATTCAAACTTAGTACAGAAGTATATCACTCTACGTAAGATACATTTTCTATTTGTACGGTTGTATTTATTCTCAACCATTGCCTCATTTCATCCAACAGTTTGGTAACAAACCTGTTTCCAGTAACAAGCCAGACACTCAGTCCACGTCTTGCAAAGGGCTCATTAAATGTTCCTCTGCTTTATTTTGCATATCTGCAAGATGGATGAGCTGAGCTATTTAAAGTCAGTACGGCACATTCATAAGAAGTCTTTATTTGTTTATTTTCTGTAATAGATATTATCTAAACTTAGCCAGACAGTTTATTTCAGGTTTGGAGAGTGAATTGTGTTTTGTCCAATAAGCCTGTGGTCTACTAAGATGCATGATGATGATTTTGAACATGAACTCTGCCCTTTGAAACGTTTGCCATCCGTCTTCCATGCAGTTCTATTAGCTAGAACAGTCTGCACTAGGCATGCATTCATCAGAGAGAGTTAAAGCCTTTTTCACCTGCAAAGACAGTCACACAAATGATTTAGGGTGTATTCATCAACATCAGTCAAGGCACCATTGGTCAATTTACTTAATAGTTTCCATGTCCATCCATACCATTTGCATGGTGTGGCTTAAGAATGGGCCTGAGCCATCTGTGGCTGAAACAATAGATCGGCCATGTCCATATGAAATTAAAGTAGTTTGCCTTTTTTTGCGTGTGTGTGTGTGTGTGCATAATTTTGTCTCGTCTCTTCATCAGGCTACACCAATAAGCATGACTCGTTAAATACACACCTTGTGTACACTGTTAGCTTGAATATTTACATCTTACTTTAAAGCAAGGGATCTCTATCTGTCTGTCTTTCTGTGTGTTCTTTGCATATTTCGAGAAAATAAAAATAAGTCCGCTAAGCCAGGCCATCTGTCCCTCGGCTGTGTTTGAAATATTAGCATGATTTTACCAGCCGACTGTTTACACCATGGGTTCATGGAAACATGCAAAGCAGCGGCAGCAGACACATGTCAATGTGACCGACCAAAACATTGGAAATATCAAACTGAAAGCCCGCCGGTTTAGGCACAGCTCCAATTAAAATCTAATAAAGTGACACATTAACAACCTTTATAAATAGTACTCACAACTTTATTTCTGAAGTAAAACTATTAACAGTCAAAGTCAGAGTGAAAGAGAGGAATTATCAGCACAATTGCATACATTTATTTACAGTAATGTCTGTTGAAAAAGCTAAACGTAGCCAAGAGATTGACTCAACCAGAGAATCGTTTGTATGAGTATTGACAAGATTATTCTTTATCGTGGAAAGATTGCTTATACTCTCATTACATGCATGTTTGAGGTTATTTACAGTAAAGGCACCAGACTGTCGTTCCCTGTTGCTAGACTGCAAGGAGATTTATAATTTCAAGACACAACAGCATGCAATTTACTGTGGATGGTTGTTTGTGGTTGTGATGACTGCCTCCATTTATGATACTGAATCACTGAAGTCAATTTAAGCACATTACTGTTCATCACAGTTGGAAGAGTGGTGGGCGAGGGAAAATGAGAAATGGATAAAGTAAGTAATTTGCTTTGACAAACCAACACCTGACTGTTGGTCTCATTCACTGTGCAACTGTGCCAACTAGCTTCCTGCAAAATCCATTCTTGCTGTCAATACCTCTGTTGTTCTCTCCATCTTCCACATCGGCACTGCCATTGATCAGCGTCAGCAGGACAGATTCTGATATGAAAAACGGAGGGGGGGGTATAAAGCTTGGGTACCACAGTGAATAGAATGTTGGTGTGTCACAGGGGAAAACACGAGAGTGAAAGGAGTGTGTGCTGTGTACAAACCCTGATCAAAATACTGATGTCGTTATGCAAACTCTGTCATGAATGCGACTACAACACTTCACAGGTAGATGCTATAGGTTCACTGACCTTGGACTTGGCCAATAGAGATATATCCCAAATCAATAAATTCCATCTGTTACCTGGGGCTCTGGTCTGGGTCTGTGGACACTGTCCTGTCTGGCTCTGTATTTCACTCCTTTTCTATATCTCATTTCTCACATTGGAAATCAAGCAATGATCTTGAGTCACACAGAGGTTGAAGAAAACATTTGAGTAATCGGCATACAATTTATTAGCTTGAAACTATAGTTACTAGTTAACTAACTATATTCTGATTAAATCTATATTTGTTAACATTATTAGTTCCTCACTAAAAGAATCACAGAAAGAAATGTATACATCTATATACATACAGAAAACGATGTCTGTTGAATTTTGTGTAAAATTATAAAATGTTTAAAACCCTTTATTTTTACAAAGACAAATGGAGCATTATAAAAATGACCATTATAGTGGTTTTGTTTGTTTTGGCTCATTAAATACAAACTTCTACTTGCTCTTCATGACAGCAAACGCTTATGACGGTTATTCTTGTGGGCAATAATCATGCAAGTTTGCTGCAAACTCCAAATATAGGTCGGCAGCGCCACAAATCAAGTGGGTTTAAGTTTTGATTTCTTTAATCAATATAATTGCATTGTTTTTTTCATATTCTAATCAGACTTAAAGGCTTTTGATTAGAATATTAATACAAATTTGGATCCCTGAAACTTTTTTGCATACATTTTTTATGATGCTCTCTCTTGCTCTTTGTGTGTGAGAAAGAAAGATGCAGAGCCTTATTTCTGTGCTTTGCTCCAGATTTACAGCATAATAAACGTGAGCCCAAGATGGCCTAAAACAGTCTCATTAAACCTTTGGTGGTGGTCACATTCAGAGCAGATTCTCACTTCATCTAAATCTAGTGGAGGATAGGCATATTTGACAGTTTGACAAAACAATCACTCAGTTGTCAACGCTTTCAAAATCATGTCTAGTGCTTTCTCCTTTCAGTTCATTTTTTGAAATTGTCTCCTGATCCGCTAATCCATCAGATGGCTTTTGCAGTAAACAGTGGTGATATGTTGAGCAATCAGATGTTTTCATCTGAAACGTATGAGTGTCTTTACAAACTGTTTGTATTCAGATTTGTAATCCCGCTTGAACTAAACAAGACTGGACAGGTATACATTACTTTATGAAAGGAGTTTGTTCGAAGACGTTTTTAGCACATAATTAAGCCGGCTAGCTTTCAGAGAGAGACAATAGAGATTGTGTGATCATGCATGATATGTGGGCCTGCCTCCCTTGTTTCTTTCCCCCTGCCTGAATCCGTGATGCCAGATGCCAAAGCTGACAGCTCAGTTAACATGGTAATCATGAGATCAATGAGCACTAAATGGATCCAATGAAAGACATGTCCATCATTTTAGCATAGCGTGACTCTGCAGGGGAAAAGGCTGCCATGCGATATGTGTTTTACATACACTTTTATTCTTTTATAAATACTAGGGGTGGAACGGTACGTCTATTCGTACCATCCATTGGGTTATCTATGCGTTTTCTGTTCGGTACGACCAGCAATTCAAACTCTCGAAATAGCTTATCAATGTCTACTCCTCTCAGGCACGGAAAATTAAAATTCTGGAGCTTTTCCCCCTGAAAAGTTCGGCAGCTCACCAGTTATTGTCAGCACTAGCATGCTAGTCGGCTTAGCCCGGTTAGCTGGGTTAGTCAAGCTCATATGATTTGTGTCAAACTGTATACTGTTCAGCTCCAGTCAGGTATATCTGTGGATACACTCCAAACATTTAATTTGGGAACGCATCACCCAAATGTGTCAATTAGCGGAACAAGATAAAAAAAAATTCTTGGGAAGTCTTTCTCCCCGCAGCGTTCAGGCAGCCTCCTACAGCAGATTCAGACCACACCAAAAGTAATAACAAATGCTATAGTGTGTTTATAGCTGCCTATATGTGACCACATTTGATCAAACACAATACAGAATAAAAGCATTTGATACAGCTGCAGAACAGTTCAAGAATTATTAACAGGTCAGAGTCTTATTGCTGCTGTCTTTGCCAGGGCTCCCTTGGGGAAGAGATGTTCTAATCCCAATGGGATTACCTGGTTGAATAAAGGTTTAATATTAATAAAAACTGTTAATTGTTTAGCTGTGACTATATTTTAAGGATTTGGAACTTTTTGTAGATTGTCGGGCAGAGGCTGCAGCCGTGACCCAGCCCATCCCCCCTCCCTAGACCTCTGCCGGTCCCAGCCCAAGTCCTTTCACGTGAGCAGCAGGGAAGATGAGGCAGGAGAGGGTAAAAGAGTGTCACAGGGCTATTACCTATATATTGGCAAAGGCCTGGACCTCTTCTCAACGGTGGAGTCAAAGGGATTTAGGTGACAACTTATAAGTCTGTCAGTGTATATTGAATTGTTTCATACATAGTTATTAATATTATGCCTGAGTTGTCCATGATCACAGAGACCCAGAAGGCCACTGGGGGAAGGGAGGAGACCTGAAATGGGTTGACAAGTAACAGAGCATGACTCTAACCCGCCTCGTCACCCTCACAGTGTTTCACATGGACTCCCTGCCAGAGCAGACAACATTTACTACAGAGCAGGGAACAACCCGGCACAGATGGACTGGAGTCCAACACACACACACACACACACACACACACACACACACACACACACACA
>NW_022280121.1:10350-45190 GCF_004355925.1 Anarrhichthys ocellatus
ACACACACACACACACACACACACACACACACACACACACACACACAGATATTCATATGTAATCACATGCAAGAGTTGCTGAAAAAAAAGGCTCTAAACTGACCAGACCATCAAGATAAGCATTTACAAGGTGGCGTTAGAACGTTTTTATGCAAATGTTTTACATGGGGTGTCCAGTGTGCTGATGATGTGCATCCTATCATTTTCATGGTATTAGGGTGTAAACGAGATAATGAGCCACTCAACACAATGGAAATGAATTTTAAATTAGCCACCAGCTAATCGACATCTTTGAAGCTAATGGGATTTTCTCTTTCTCAATGTAATAGTACGCTGACTGATGGACAATTGAAATAGAGTAATTTCTCTGTCTGTGTTTGGCAGCAACACCAGCCACTGGAACTCAAAATTGCTTTACAGAGCATTTTCTTTCTCAAATCAAAGTCTTTCTGTCATGTTTAGCAGAGCTGAGAGTTGAAGAGAGGAAAAGCTCTGGTGCCGTCAATACCATTAAACTTTCATTCAGTGTGTTTATAGTGTCTTTGGAACATCATTAATAGGACGGCTCCTGTGTGTGTAGGGATGAGCAGACATATGGTTGCCAGTACCCCGCACAGCAAGACTCATAAATCACCAGTGACAGTGGATAATGAATGCAGGCCTATCAGAGAAGATTAGTTTGCCCTTCCCTATATCAGTTCTGTGAAGTGATGGTAGAAATTATATTTACAGTAAAAGTTGTGTTCTACATGAATTACGTGTCCAAGTATGAATAAGTTATGAAAGAAATATTGTGCAACATTATACAACATTTGGCCTCAAATCAAACAAAAATGCTTGTTTGAAATGTTCTCAGAAAATGTCTTTTCTTATAGAAATGTCGCTATGAGAGGTTAAGCTTTCATCCCACTCTGCATTTGTCCTGATTTTCTGCTTTCTCTACCTTGCCTTCATTACTTTTGCTGGTCAGCACATCTGGGCCCCACAGCCAGACAGATGGAAAGTAGATGAGGCCTGACTTTAGTCTGGGGACTAAGCCAGGTGTTCAAAACTTACTTCAGGAATATATTAGTACAATCAAGTCCTGAAAGACATAAGTAAGGCCTTTTAGCAGTGCCTTAGAGGAATCAGTGTCTGATTGGTGAGCCTGAATGTGACTGCAAAGCCTTGAGGTCAAATTCAAAGGTAAATTAGTCTTCAAAGCAGGCTAATATTTTTACCACAAGTTGTCATATACTGTCACAAAAGCTGACAAATTAAGGGAGGAATGTTGCTGAAGTTCATAAAGTAGTTAATGAGGCACTTGAAGAGTTTACCCTCACTGTCAAATCACTTGCACTAAGACTAGACTATAATGACTTTGCAAATGAAGCAGAAACGGGGAAATGTTTGTGCCGTTGGACTCCACCTATCTGTCCTTATCCTCAGGAAGAAAGTTCCATTCCATTCAATGTCAATCTTTCAACCTGAGTATACAACTTATCTCTTTCTCGTTCCTTCTCACTTGCATGCTGACGCACACACAAGCACACACAATTTCACTTGAAATTCCTACCAAAATTATCCTGCAACTCTGGGAGGGCTGGGGAAACTGCCAAGTTGATAGGAGGGCAGAAGGGGATTGTGGGTAATTTCATGTCACATTTCCTGACTGATGTCTCTTTGGACAGATTATAGCCTACAGCTGACAGTGACAGAAAAAGCAAAGTCATAGTGCGGCCTCATTTCAAATACTCTACTTTTCCCCACAAAAATTTGTATTGGAATGTGGAAATTGCTCGAGTCTCATTGTCTCTGCTAATAATACACCGCCATTACTGTGAGTAGAATGGACAACATAAACAACACACTCATTCTTGCACTTGTTTCTTACACAAGACGGAATTAATTCTACCTCTGTCAACTTTTGTCAACTCTTTCCTTCACTTCTGTCAAGAAAACGTTTTTTCCTTTCTTTTTTTATGTATTGTTTTTTTGTCAATCAACTAACCATACAGTTGCAAAAATGGATTATGTTTTTGTTTTAAAGTGAAAGTCCTGTTTATTTTGTGAAGAGACAAGCTGACTGACAGTTGGACCACCACCAGGGCTTGGACGGACATTCACAGTTGAAAATGAATGAACTCTCTGTGAACTCAAAGAGGGTTGTTGGGGTGTGTGTGAACCCCTTTATCATGCTCCGTATTATTGTGGGTTTTTCAAGTCACTTTACTGTTCTTTGATTTAAAAAAAAATCAAAGTTATATTGTGTGCCTGTGTGTAGCAAAAGGTAAGAGATGTTGAGCACAACTCCCAATGTGCATTTTACATCTGATTTTGTGTTATTATGATGATGTGTAATTCATTGTGCTGTTAGATTGCTGCTAGACTGCTCGGTTAATACATAGGCATGCGAGAGAGTAAACAGGTTTTGACCGTAGTGAAAATGTTTTTGAAAGACTAAACGGCAACAAATACGGATTGAAGCAAAATATTTTGCGAATTTTGGAAATGATCTTTTCCTTTCTTATGGAGAAAGGTGGTAACAGCTGATCTCACGCTTTTAGGAAGTCTTCCCGTCTGATAGACGACAAGCTGTTGTGATGGAAGCTCATCCTAGAATAACTTTTAAGTGTCATTGAATGCCAATCATTGATAGAGAATAGCTGCATATAAATGTCATTTGTAAGAAATTGTTTCTCACCTCCTGTTTTTGCCCTTTGCTCTCTGCACAACACTTCAATGGGCTATTCTAAGATTACACAATGCCCCTATACCCTGCTCCCTTGTCTTTTCTCAGTCTCTTTCTCAGGTCTTTGTGCAAATTGCTCTGGTAAAACAGTGGGGTTTGTGATCTAATCTAGGCGCTCTACTGCCTGACAATGAACCTACTTCTCTGTTCTACCACCCTTAAGTTACCTCTCATCCTGAGCCTTTACCCCTCCCTTACTCTTACACTACACTCTTCACTTTCAACATCTCATCATTCTTTTCCCCTCATCTGGTATACTTCCACATGTATTCCTCACATGTCTCATGCTTTCCCATCAGTCAGTTCTGTTCTTGATTTCCTCTATTTTTAGGAAACATTATACCACTGCATTGCCTGGCTGAAAACAAGTCCCTTTAAAAGCTGTATTTTCTTCAAATAAACAGATGATTTATAATGTCTATTATTGAGAAGACAGTCAGACTCAAAGACAAACACAGTGGGTGCTTCATTGATTGCCAGGGCTGACTACACTGCCTCATTGTTTTGCGCCGGCTGTTAATTTAGTTTGGCATCTTCACGTGTAGAAAATTGGAAAATGTTTAGGTCAGTGCTTCAGTGAACACAATAGATGGTGCCTCCTCACAAGCAAGCAGATGCAGTAAAACATGACCTCACCACCCCTTTCCTCAAACACCCACTCCCATTTGACACAGTCAGGCACTCACTCTTTGGCATGAAGGTGGCCATGGCATTCACAATCTCCTTTTTGCCAAGAAAATGATCAAAGGGAGACAAAATGAATGGATAATAAGGTCAAGGTTAAATGCCTTCAAAACAATGGCTCCAGCCTACAGGGTTATTCCCATACCAAAAAGAAGGCAAATGCAATACAGTTTGCATTTATGGGTCTAAAGATAAGACTTCCAGTGTGTTATGAAATATGGTATCAATACGCAATGGAGTCAGAAAAACATCATCACACAGCAAAAAACACGGTGTTAGTGAAGACCAGATATGGGTACATTTTACTTTTCTCAAGATAAAAATGTTTTGGAAACAAACCACATCATTTTGATACTCCTTGAAAGGAGGAATATAAAAACAAATAGACAGTATTCATGTTCGGCATGGTTTTCTTTTCTGAGATGTGTCACACACCAAGGTTTTATGGTAAACTGTCTTTCAAACCTTCGCGAAATAAAACGAAACTTTCATTCACACACACACACAAACAATAAAACATCCTCAGACTCATTTTCATGATCTATCTCTCTTTGAAAAACCGAATAGGTATGAGTTACCAGTTCTGATTAACTCCAACTGGCTACTGAAAATCTATCCATGCAAGGACCCCAAAACATTATGTTTGATGGGTCACCTTGAATGACCCACTGGAAACTCTGACATATAAAAGCCGAAACGATAAGCTTTCTGGAAACATAAATGGTTGCCTCCACCCCGGCCAACCAAAGCTTTACAGCAGCTGCCCCTCTACCTTCAGGGTGGAAGATCTTTGGCTGAAAAGAAAAAAAGAGAGATAAGGAAGTGGAGAGAGCTGAATTATTTATATATGGTCTTTACACTTGTGTCATGATGTGTGTGAGTAAGTGTCTGTTCTTCTTTAGTTGTTTGTATTTGTGTGCAAGTCCATGCAAGAGCAGTCCCATTCAATTCCCTGCTGTCAGTTGTAAGAACCAGGAGGCAGCTAAAGTAAGATGTATTTGCAGGACAATGTCAAAATTACACCATTATGAGATGCTGAAGTTTTTATCACTTTGGGCATGTAAACAACAGCTCCAAAGCTACAAGCCCTTACATAACAATTCTCAACAGCCCAGTGCTTCGTTTAATATATCGTCTTGTGTGGCACTGAAAATATCCTGCAGGCAATATAGTACATTGACTGAATTTCCCTAAGTCCTTGTAGTACTCTCAAAGAACAACAAAGAGCTGTTTTGGGAAGTGAGGGTGGTCATTAATCAGGAATGAAGATCCTTTGGCGCTTCAAGTTAAATAAAAAAGACTGAATATCCCACATTTTTTAATGGATTAGGATGTTGTATGAATCTAAATTAATTCACACGGCCTCTAGCCGTCTCTGTAGTTACAGGGGGAGGAGGGTTTACAAGTCTAATTGGTACCCAGGGGTCAACATAAGTGCTTGCCCACGGAAAGTAAACTGTGTGCGGGCAAGTGGAATGCCTCATGCAGTTGTCCGATCGGGCAAGTGAAAAATAAATGTAAATTTTGTTAAGGGCCGATATTCAGTAAAAAATATGTGATCAGGAAATTGGCACTAATGTTCTCAAGTCGCAGATCACTGATAATGTTATATTGTGAATGACAAATCTGTTGAAATCGGCAAGAGGAGAGATAACGTTGGCTGTTAGTAGCCGGTTGGCAGCATAGTCCTGCTTAGCTAAATAACGGAGCAATACAGCAGCTAGGGGTGTAATGGTACACAACATTCATGGTTCAGTACGTATCTCGGTTTTGGGGCCACGGTTTGGTACGTTTTCGGTACAATAGGGAAAACAAAGAAAATATTTTGTTTATTTATTCTGAAAATAATGCATGGTGCAACTGATCATAAAACTCACGGTTTGGATTGTATCACAGATCAGAGTCACAGATCGGATCAGCACAAAAGAAGGGAGGGAAAATATAACTTTTAGAGATCCCTGATCAGGTTTTTGATGTGATCTTTTTTTTTTTGTTATTCGCATTAGTAAATAAATTATTGTATTTTTTTTTATTGTATGATTTTCAACACAATCATCTATTTGAGCTACCATCTATTTGTTTAATATCCAAAAGAGGGGCTTGCCCTCATACTTTCTATGGACGAGCTTATCACCAATCTGACAGCGGTAGAGCAAGGAGAAAGATGCGATGCATGACACGATCCGTTGGAGACAATATACTGTGAATATCATCGCCTACAGGTTTTATTAGATGGAGCCCGGTTCCAGGTTCATTCATGCATTATACAGGCAGTAGTTAGCCGACCACTTTGTATTAAAATCAATCATCTATTTATTATATATAAAGCTAAAAAAAATGTAAATCATGCCCATCCCTGCCGATGCTCAATAATATAAGCGAAATCCTATTGGTAACACATTATATTACTTTCTTACTGCTAAAAGCAATGTATTACTCTCAGCTGACACTGCATGTCAATAACCTCCTTTACTCCCTGATGCATAGACGATGTTGTTGTTGGTCCACCTATTCACTAGTTTTTCCATTTTTGCTTCTTCTGTTGAAAAATGTTTCACTTTACCTAAGAACCTAAACACGATTCTTTTGTTGGATGTTTTCTTCTTCACCACAAATAACCGTGGGTTTCAGTGTTGAATGCACTCAGACAACAATGGCCCTTTTAGAACTCTGCTATATTTGAGTGCCTACTGGAGTTGAATTTGAAAGAAGCGATTAATAGTTGAGTACTGCTAATTATTTGAGGGCGTGAATACAATTGCAACAAGAAAATTGCAGAGATATTCTTTACAGACTAATAGAAAATGATTCTCTGAAAACTGTGAAAGTACTTTAAATTGATTCAAGAAAAAAACACGACTACATAAAATGAAGATATTGCATAATGTAATCTCTCTGCACAGGAAATTGTGCAAATATTGATGTGAATCTAGAAAAATAATCAATATTCATGAACCACAACTTTGCCGTGAGTGAGCAAAGTTGTACGGAAGATAAGAGATGCAGATAGATCCGATCTCAAAAGAGAGACATCGACACAATGCACTTCAAACAGTGATTAGGAAATGATAGTTAGGCACGAGGCAAAAGAGGGGAGGGGAGGAAATGAAGAGATGGAAGAACGAGGGCCGATTTGGTTCAAGTGATTGGGCTTGGTCCCGGGGTTGTTGGCCAATTTCTTCTCAGCGAAGACACTGATGAGCAGAAGTTTTAAAGTGAAAAAAGGCAAATAAATGTGGGTAGCTCAGGCTATGAGTGTGGACATATGACACAGAAAGTTAGATACACTCTCTATAACATTCAGAAGACTGTACATAGTATAGAAACCCCTGTAATGAAATGGCAGTGATGTTCAAACTGATCTAAGTGATCTGGTAAACAAGCTATTAAGTAAAGTAAGAAAGCAGAGAAGACAATGGTCATTTTGGCCATTCAGTTTGGCTCTTTTCTGTCAGCGGTGTGTTTTAGCTGGAAGATGTGTTCGAGATGCTGAGCGCCGTAAAACAATGCTCATTTAAACTCGACAGAAACAAAATAAAACCCAACAAAACAGTCTTCAATGCTCCAACCATTTGACCATCAAGTCAATATTTTTAATTGTGCCGGCTCTACTCACTGTTTTTACCCAGTGTCTCTCCCCCCAAAGGGCAGCGTTGAGGGTAATAAATAATGTAGTTTTGCTTGAAATGCCATCCCCTATTATTTCGTCACAAAGTTAGCCATCAGGCTTGTTTGTCTTTCGAAAACAAATCTGCCAATAGGGTGGTCCATTGTACAGTAGTTTTTTTTATTTATAATTTTCTAGAAATGAGCATCAACATCTTGAAATGATGTTTGATAAGGCAGATCTCTGTGCTTGTATCACAAAAAGACATAGCCGACTTCTAGAAAAATGATTTAACAGGTGAGATTATATTTATTCATTTTCTTGTTGTTTTAAGTAAAAACTATTTTTGAAACTAGATAATAAACAAATGTATGACAAGGATTTTGGTCCCACACTGCCCACATGCAAACACAGATACGATGCAGCCATAGAGTCTCTTTCATTGACAAGCAAGCCAATGCCAGTACACTTCATAAGTAACAACTGCACAGCTGTCATGTTACGATATTTTATTATCCTTTCCATCTGTGTCATTCTGTTTTCAGCCGTCTGCGGGTGCGATGGCTGAGGTTCTCTGTGATTGCATCACGTTTTAATATCTGTCCGTGGTTGTTTTCATGGACGGGACACAATGAGTGAGAGAAGGAGGATATTGAATGTGCTTAGACGGGAAGCATCTGTCCCATTTGCCACCCAGTTCCAGTAACTAATGCAGCACATTGGACACACACACTCAAAGAATTCCCCAAATTCCCCTATTGAATGTAGGTGGGCCTATGTGTGTGTGTGTGAGCAGAAGGGACATGTTTAGGGTTTAGCAGAGAAATGAGACGACAGGCACCACAGCCAATGCCCTGTGTATCAGAAAACACAATGGAACAGTAATACTGGTGATCCATCACTGTCTGTCTGTGTACAACAGCAGCTGGTGGCCCACAGAGTGTAAGATTGTTAATACTATTCACAGAAATATCCACAAAACTGCATGCTACTGTGTTAAGATGTCTGGATAATGCTACTTACACTATACTGCTTAGGCATTGTAAATGCAGTTGTTCAGGGACCTGAGATATTTTGTTGCAAGTGAAATTACAGCTGCTTCGGTTCCTCCCGCCACAGTGAAGTAAAACAATATTTAACATTAGGATATATTGCGAATGTAAGTGTCTTTCCATTGCTGTTGCCGTTATGGCCAAGTTGTCTGCCGAGTGCCTGCTGGGATGCATCTAGTCTCCAGTTGATCTGGTCATAAATGGACGGAAATTTGATTGTCAGGCTTTTTTTCTTTTTCTAGCATGTTATATTTACTGGTGTTGGTTTTACCTTAAGTCTCTCACAATTACACAGTAAAATAACATTTAATTAACAGCTGGAACAGTGTAGTATGAAATAAAATAATGTATATTACTCCTATATTACAGTATATTCAAAATATAGGCAGACTAACTGCCTGCAGGTCCACACTATGGAAATATCTATAGTGCAGACTGAGGTTGTTCATCCCCTCAGTTCAGCCTGAAGCCAATTTTCAATACTCCCTCGATGGTCCACCAATTCTGCTGTAGCTTGTTCCTGCTACAGCAGTGGTATTTTGGGTGTCTGTAGTCTCCAGAGCCTGTAACAGTGTGTGTGTGTGTGTGTGTGTGTGTGTGTGTGTGTGTGTGCATGCAACAAATGGAAATGGCCTACCAAAGAGAGCCATATCACCATTAATTCTTGCTATGATCTGAATTTTTAACAATGATTATGTCAACTGTAATTATGCAAATTCAGGCGGAACAGCTCACTTTACTCAGTGAGAGAGAAATAAAACTGTAAATCAATGTATATGAATACTTGGTGTTGCTTCAACTCTACATTCACATACACAAAATGGCAAAAATTGTTGCAGTTTGTCTGGTGCTCAATAACACTTACAGACAAGATTGTTAAACATGCACATCCCACTCTGTTGAAACCCCTAAACTAAATTCCATCCAATGATTTGCATAATTAAATAAGAATGCAGCAATTGAATAAAAATATGCACTGGAATATAATTCAAAGACTTCATTTCACACAAAATGACGTACAAAAAACAAGGGAATTGTTGTTTGGTACTGCATGTATACAAGCTGTGTAATATATAGCCTGAAGCTTGAGGCTCATTATTCGAACTGAGAATTAAAAATGGGGGTTGTTTTGGGCAATGTTTGTTATAATAATTCCCTAAGTGTCCTCAATCCAGGAGAAAAAGCAGAGGAAAAGTATAAATCCATTCTATAATCCCTCACCTCATCTGTTGCTTTGAGGAAGATCAGCATAATACTGCACACCTTCAGCACATGCTCAGATAGAGATGGATAGAGCTTGTGAATGTTTGTATTGTGTTTTTCGCTTAAGCAAGAATATAGTCAATAACTCTACTTCTCTTCCTTTCTCTCTCTCCGTTTCAAAAACTAATTTTCAAATACAGTACACCAACAAAAAGTAAGACATACACAAGATGAACACACATGGCTTTGAATGGGAAGTCATTACACTCAGCTGCTAAAGAGGCTGTGGAGAAAGACCCCCCCCCCCCCCCAAAAAACATAAGCAGAAAGGGAAACAATTTACTTATTAGTGACCATAAACACACACACACACACACACACACACACGTTACACTTGAAAACAAACAAGCAATCATCAGAGTTAAAACATATATACAGTTTGGGGACAGTGAATAGTGCTATCATTACACGGGTCAAAAGCCACCCAAGAAAAGATCATCTTACCCCATAAACTCCTAAACTGCTGTGTGAGACAAGCGCAAAAGCATTTTCAAAAAAAATAAGAGATTAGGAAAAAAAAAAAAAAAGCCATCTCAGTATATGACAGAGATGTCACTAACGCTGCTTTTTTTCCAAGCTGATGCCAACACACCTTTGATGGAGTCACAGCCACAATGTGCATGTCATGACTGGCTGTGGAGGATATTGTCTGAGAGAGAGAGACAGAAAGAGATCAGGTCACGGTGGCTGAACAATAATTGAGTCAAACCTTGGGGAGGAAGAAAAGGATTCAGATAGTCCTTTAGGAAGCAAATTATCTCAAAAGAAAAAGCTTTTAATCACTGTGAAGAACTACTTGGTAAAGAACCAAATAAACTGCTAGGAACCCTTGGTCCTTCAGAAAACAATTTCACATTAAAATGAACAATATCACATTTGATGCACTGTCAGATGGATGGCTTGTCCTGGCCTTCAGAGAGCACTGTACAGACTGTTAAAATATGCATCCAACTTCATTGTTTCAGTATTTTTACATTTATATTCAACTAAATGATATGATAATAAAAATGTTTCGGCGAACAGCCCTAATCTTGGGATCCACGACAAATCACCCTGGTGCATCCCATCAGTCAGCTCTGCAAAAAATGCATCTTTCTGATGTCTTTGTAGAGCCTGTTGTTTATCCCCGGGCTCCTTAAAAATGCAATCATGTTCTGCAGCAACCAGGGTGGGAGAGAAAAAATAGATATGGGAAATCATATTGTATGGTTTCTAGGGAGGAAATCACTCCCAATTCTGAATATGTTCCAGAAATTGATGTTGGCTGCTGCTGAATAATAGACGGCCCTATTGGCAGCAGACAAACTACATCTCTCCCGCTTTAATAAGAGGACGCCGGCTCGTACTCTACAGTGAATGCAAACAATTATAACACCAGGAATGCAATGCCAAGACACCATTGATCTGGCAATTGTGAAGCTTTAGTAATGGTCGATCATAGTTACAGTCCACTGAGCGTAATTTATGAGGGCCATATTTATCTCATAACATCACAGTCAATACAGTTTATCATTTTTAGACATGTGTAATATGAGCCAATGCTATCCATGCTGCGAGACTCTGGATTCATTAAAACCTTAATCAGCAAGGCTAGGAAACTCAGTGTACCTCAACCAATTCACCGACATCCAGCTGATTTTCTGCGGTTTGGGCCTCTAGGAGGAGAGGCAGAGAAAAGACATCTGGGATACAGTGTGTTTTAGCCAGTAGAGACAGTAACATTAAAAGCAGAGTAGAAGACGCCGTTAATCATCCCATATGTGTCTGACTGTCCATTTCCACCAACCCCTCTCTCCACCCATAGAGTAATGAAAGCCGAAGTCAGCGTGCCAGAGTCCTGATAGCTCCCCTCTGTTCCAGGACAGTGGCTGTGCTCTCGCCCTCGGGCCCTGAGCAGGATCTCTTTATTCCGCTTGGATCCTCTTCTCTGTGCAGCCAGCTGCTGCCCTACTTGGGTTTCTCATTCTGTGCCTATGATTGCCCCCTCTGCTTAAAGCCTGTGCCACTTTCCTCAGAAGGCTATTTGAATCCATTCCACCTTGAATAATTGTGCAGGTCAAAGCTCTGCGTGGAGGCACACAGTTCGAAAATGGTTTGTTATGCAAGTCTGACTTCGGTTTTCAAGCATTCCATTGGTTCATTGGTTCATTAGGAAATGCTGCATATATAGCAGATAGGGTCTCTGTCTGGGTCTAAATGACACACAGAGTCTTTTCTTGCAAAGTATTTCTCAATCATCTTGTCGTTTTAGTATTCAGTTTGGGCACCTTGTGCAGTAATTGAACCTGTTACATCAGCATGGGCCATTTAACATTACTAAAGCTAGCATGCAACTCATCATAAGCAGCAGTGGAGAGAATGTAGAAAAAAAGGTTTTAGCACGAAGTGATGAAGCAAGAAGTGTGTTGCATTTATCATAAACACAATCTGTAGGAACAGAGGAAAAAGTTCAGGTGAAACACGATCCTTGTTATGAATTCTGCACCAGGCAGTAGATTCAGCAAAACATTCTGTAAAACGTCAAGACAACCCTCATTAAAGCTCTCTTTTTATTAGCATTAGCCGGGTGAATATGTGCAGCTGGTAATTGATGTGGCTCTGTGCTCGTTAGGCGACCTGGTGTCCATTCGTCAGGATTTAACAGGTAGCTGTGTTCATTAAGAGCAGATAAGCTCCGGAAAGAAGGTTAACATATAGAGCAGAGGTTATCCCCTTCACACAACCGTGTGAGGCGTTTAGTGGGTGTGTTGTATTGTTTTTTGTTTCACTCATAGTTAACATTTGTAACACGCTCAGGAGCATTTGCTGAGTGGTGAGTCAGATGTACTATGTAGCACAGAGAGCAATGACAGACAGGAAGAGCAGTCATGAGGAAACAGTCATTCTTTGCAATCAGTTTAGTCCTTTACTGTCCAACCCTGACGCAGTGATAGAGACATAGAGCGCCTCTCTCCTGCATAATCAGCACCTCCAGCCACTTTCTGCATGAAATGTTATGCCTAATCTCTCATTTTGTGCTTGTCAGAGTTTACACCTTCAATTCTACCTGCCCTCTTGCTATCTCATGCAGTCTGCTTCTATATTGATCAGCAGAAGGCCCTGGCTATTGTTGTTCCTCCGTTAACTCTCAACACTGACATTTACCTTGCAGACTTCTGTGTGGACATGGTTCCAGATGTGACAACAGTGGACAAGATGCGTCTATGTTTTTCAGTATGTGTATTTTGTTGTGTGTGTGTTGCGCGAATGAAAAATAAAATGGGCAAGGTTCAGCAAAATTCAATAGCTATGCTGGTAGTAAATGACCTTTACAATAAATGCATTGCTTTTTCAGGGCAGGATAAGCAATTCTTCCAGTCAGCTGCATTGAAGCAAACTTAAACTTTAAGTTCAACTATAACTTTAAGCCTTACCCTGCAGGTATAAACATGAACTCAATGTACATGTGCCCACACACATACATAGGCTACACAATGCTATTCTGTGGACCAAAATAATGTCAAACCTGGTATTGGCCAATATATTCTAATATAGGTTTGGTCTCAACATTGGCACATGTCCTGTTCTTACCCGACCCACACGACTGTTTGTTACACAGAACCATCTGAGAAGGAAACGTTGGACTGTTTGGAAAAGGGCAGGAACTTGGCAGGTGATTGGATGAACCCTGTCTATCAAACTCTTGCCAAAGCCAGATGGTAAAAAAGCCAAAAGATCGTTTCCATTGGGAAAAGCCTTTCAGTGCCGTTCTTTACTTTTCTTGAAGAAATACTCTCCAGTTCTGACATAACTGATGCTATTGCAGCATCTACGCTAACCTCCTTAAAAGCCACCATTGTTGTTTTGAACAAACAGTCGCCTCTCCATGCCTTCTCGCACACACCTATACCTCACCCGTAGCTGCCAGTAGCTCCTCACCGATTGATCCAAGCATCATAAATTACATTTTAAGATTAACATTTTCTTAACATAAAAAGGATAGTTTCATAGTTTTCACTTCACATGTAGCAGCTTAGTTCATCATTGACTCTTTGTTGAACTGCACCGGCCGCTTGCTGGCATTTTGTGTTCCTCTCACATCATTTCTCTGAATGGCTCTCCAGTTTGCCGTGAAAATGTTTCATTCTATTTGGGAAACCTTTACCAGCCGTTATTTCCCCGCCTCGCTTCATCTCAGCACAAGTGAAGCGGGGTGTAATGACGGAGGTTGGCCATGAGTGTTTCCCCATTAATTACTGAGACTGTTGCAGCCAGCCAAAGTCTACTTTGTCCCCAACAGTTTCATAATGAACTGAAAATATTTTTCGACTTCTCAACGTGTGGGCTGTTCGGGCCCTCTCCAGCCGCATTTCCTCCGCAGCAGTGCGCAACCACCGGCTCTAGTTCGGCACGAAAAGTGAAAGTGGCTTTCAGATCCTGCATTCAAAATGCTACATAAGTAAAAGCACAAAAATAGAATATACTTAAAAGTACCAAAGGTAAACGTAAACTCATTGCCCAGCTGGTAAAGGTGGAACATTATAGACTCAATTAAAAATGTGCACGTATTTTCATGTGTGCTACTGTGTGTGTATCAGCATATAAATTCAATTTCCCCAAATTTTCCCCATCAGGACAGCAAAGATTCCAATTACTTATTCATGGATTTTAATGGAAGCAATCTATCTAACTCTAAAGTGGGTAAAAAAAAGGCTGTTGAGGATTCTTGCAGGAAGGAATAAAACTGATATTGGCCTAGGCTTTTTATAAAGTCACAACCGTATTAGACCCATCTTGTTATGCTTACTTAGTGGACTGATCTCTTTCATTGTACCATTTTATAAAAGGCAGTGGCATTTTCAATAAAACTACCATTGCAGCCATTTGAGTTGTAAAACACCTTTTACACTGAATGATCACATAAAACAAGTGAAGTAAGTTGTTATTTTAGAGTTTGAAAATGTAACAAGAACTGAATGTATATTACAAATTGCACAGTGCTTTATTAACCTGCAATAAAATATGCTTTCTTTTCATTAAGAGTATGAAGCCAGTATGCCTTTTACCCACTATACTTTGTGAGAGAGCCATGCAAACCAGCAACAGAATGGTTTCCAGTAATGAGATGGGCTCACAGCATTGTCAACTTCAGGGGTTTCTTTTACAGTATTCTACTCTCACAAAAACATTTCAACACTTTTTCATTAAAGACGGCAAATAACAGAGCAAAAGCAGTTAATAAAGACATTTAAACGCGTATTGAGTGATCAGTTACTTTTATCAACCTCCGTCAGTGCCTAAACAACATTGATATGTTGGTCACTTATAACTGATTCCAGCCACTAGTGTTTGATCTCTGCTTAAAGAAGAACAGTAGTAAAGATAATTTGTGTTAAAATGCAAACTGACTAGAAACAATACCAGGCATATACTCTAGATGTGACTAAGTAAATGTTAACCACTGATGGTAAATAAAGGCCAAAAAGCAGCCGCTGATGGTCTCCACAACTCTGCATAGAAAATGAATGGATAGCACCAGGGCTTTTGCGGTCAATAAGGGGACATCAGCGGTCTGTTGTCACCCACGGCAAAAGGACAATAACATGCTAAGCTTGCCCTGCTGTAGCCAGCATCTCTCATAATAAACGTCTCACTGATTGCATGTGGGAAATTCCACTAAGTATTATGAGCCATTGTAAAATACATGCTTGTTAGAGTTGCTAATTTACTGTAAAACTAATCTCAATAAACCATCCGTTGATTCAGCTTTTTATTGATTTAAATTTAGGTTGTAAACTGGCTACTTGTGAAAGAATCTAGCGTACACGTCACCTCTCAACTCTTGTCTCAGTACCGCTCCAATATCAATAATTAATAAGCTGTATGCCTCACTGTGTGGAAGTGACATGGAAACATTCTTTTATGTGGAAGGCAACATCACGCTCCACGTTAACATTAATTTCCTAACTTTGTAAACCAAATGTAACAAATAAATAATTCATTCGATTTATATCTAAGTGTTATTTATTAAAATAATGGTATCCGATACCAGATCGGCCCATTGTCACCGGTACCCGAACCAGCTGTTTGAGTCAGTATTGGACCTGTATCCGATATCGGTATTGGTGCGTCTCTAGTTGACCCGATGACTACTGTTACATTTTGTCTGTGATTAGAGATAAATAGAAGTTATCTACTCAACAAATGTTTTCTCGATGTGTTATTTTTTCTTTAACAACGCTATCCAGCTGCCACAGACATATTAAGGCCAGCAAAATCATTGCACATAAAGTAAATTACAATGTTTGGAAGACCAGAATTGTTGAACATCACTTTTCAGGCATGAACATTTTTTTCCTATGTGATTAAGGCCACTCTTCTCCTGGCTTCATGTTAATGCCAACCAAGAGTTAAATACCTAATAAGAAAATTCAGGATCATTGCAGCGATGCCTGCAAAGAAGAATGTCATTTGTATTGATTTTTTTTATTTTCATGAAATAGTAGTCCAGTATCAACGATGCCTGAAACTGATACCTTGCAGATAAATTGTTCATTAAGGAAAAGAACACAAAAAATAAAATAAAAAAGGATACGTACAGAACAGGCAATAAGTGGCACTGATGTATTTTGGCCCTCTTCCATGGAAGTAAATTGGATTGTAAAGGCAAGCCGGTGCCTCAGGCTCTTTCTCCAATCTACAAAGCTGCCACTGCCTTCCTCATTTGTAATGAGTTGAGCCAAACACTCAGATGGAATGAGTATCCGGTATGGATAATGCACTTTTTATGAGCAGGAGTATCATACGAATAAAATGTGTCAATATCCGTACTCGCTCCTCCCCTACACAGAGTTCACTGCAGTTCTGCTGTGCCCCACACACACACACACACACACACACACACACACACACAGACTTTGCTTCTGCACCGATTCGATTTCTTCCATTGGATTTGTCTCGCTCCTAAAATATCTATATCCGGCCAAGTTACTTGGGGAAGTTGGCTGGTACCAGGTTGGCGATGGGAATCTCTAGGCACCTCACGAAAAAAAAATAGTAGCGCTGTGCAATTGATCAAATTTAAATTATGAAAACAAGAAAATCGACATAAAACGATTATTTTGCTGCATCCACTTTGCAATGACGCTCTCCTTATCTTACCTCAAAACAGGATGCATAAAAATACTGATGAGAATTCTCTTCAGATATATGTACCATGATGGTTGCTTCTTATCTTGTCCTTTGCTTTGTCAACACACCTTTTCAAATGTAAATGTAAAACGGGAGCAATGTCAAGTGCTTCTGTCCTTTGTGAGCTCCAGGAAAATAAAACGTGTATGCCACGAAACCAATAACATCTTTTATTTATGCGGAATATTTAACGCTCATATGTTTAAGTAGGTTTGCTTGTTCCTTGAAGCATGAGATAGATACGAATCTCGTTTCAGAGATAAACAGATGTAGCATACCATTGTTATTCCAGCCCACCAGTCTCAACAAACCTCCGTGGCTGAACAATGTTAGAACTTACTATGGTAGGATTCATGTTCAGTAACCAAGGGAGCTCCAAGGTACTTGTCTGAAGATGTAGATAAAGAATCACCTCACCATGATTGCTTGAACGACTGCACAAACGCAAACGAAAACATACACACACACGCACACATTCAAAGAAAGAATTGAAACAATGTCCCCATCAGCCAACCATGACAAGCCTGACAGGTAATCTTGGGAGAGCAAAGAAAAGGGCATTCAATATGTCTCTGCCTTGAGTCTTTGTGTGTCCAAATATGAAGATTAGAAATGGATTTGGTTATGCTGGTGTGTGGAAGACCCAACAGCCTCGCTCAGTGGGGGGAACCTCAAATAATAATACAATTCTTGGATTATGAAAATAAACTCAGTATCACAATCGCATCACTTTTTGCAAAAAAACATAAAAAATATCAGCATCAGGTTATTACATAGTACACGCAATGAGGGGGCCCTTCATTATACCGACTCATTGTCTCGTACCTTGCAAGAATTTGAAAACAAACACTGCTAATTATTTTCTTGTGCAGGCAGATGATGCTGGTGTTAATTCAGCTGAAGCCCATCTTCCACATGATTAGACAGTCACAATGTGATATTATTATGAAGAATAGACCTAAATGTACAGTATATTTGCTCCCACACAAACAAGAAACCTAATTTACATGGTTGGAAAATGAGGCGAGAGGAAAAACATCACACCAGTATTTTCCGTGGCCCGCAGCACTCCAAGCACACACAAGTCGACACGCACCCACACATAGGCTTATAATCTAGCATGCATCCAGCCTCCAATGGGGTATAGATCCACACTCTACAACCACTAATTAGTTTACAGAGATCCTTTGGCTGGAGAGAAACGAGACGTGTGTGTGGAACGGAGTAGTTTGTAAAAAATGGGCGGTCTGAGCCTATCGCACTAGCATGGAACAGTTGTTAATAAACAGATTGGCTGGAAAACAAAAACGGCACACAAACAGAGGTGTGCAGGTTTTCACACCACGATGTACACCAGCGGTCAACACAATGCAACAGCAAACACAAGGGCGAAGTCAGCATCTGAAGTGTGCTTCACTTGAGAGTGGATCTGAGAAAAACAACAACAATTTGTCATGTAGCGGTGGCTGGCAAGATGGAAACTGGAGAGGTACTATATAAGCTAAAAAAAAAAAAAAAAGTGTACTGTAAGAATGTGTGTGTGTGTGTCTGTAGTTGTGTTTTGTTTTTCTGTATGTGAAGATGTATGCACCACCATATGAAATTGTATGCGTGTCCAGACCGTGCATTCTCCGTTTTATATCTCTGAGAGGCTTTTCTTACTCTGTTCTTTATTGTTTGGCATAAAATGGAAAATTTTACCCCACAGCCCAGAAAGCGATTCATAAAATACTGGACAAATTACAAAAACGGCCGAAAATCATTAGCATTACACAGCTGAGCATTCAATAAAAGCTATCCTTTCCATCCCAAAATATTAGGTGTCACTATGACTGCTCTGAGAGACCCCGTCATTGACCGGATTAGCACAGATCAGTGTTAGCGGCTCGTGTGATAGAATTCAACTGGGCTTTCAGATAAATTCAGTTGTCTTTGGTAAACAGTGATTTGTACAGTCTCAGACAGAGATAATCCTGCACATAGGGAGGGATTAGCCTGAATCAATAATGACCCCACACAGTGAGCATGTTATGGCAACTGGAATCCACCTAACAGAGCTGTTCGGGTGAATTTGTCGAGGTTTTTGTTTCGAAATCAAGGGTAAGAGCTTTCAGGATGCAGAAGCAAATCTGTGGATTATTGCGGAAGAAAGGAAGAGGTTACCGAACACGAGAGCTCACAATCTGTCGAACAGGTTGGAGCATTAAACCCAATATGTCGTTTCACTTGTCTTCCGTTTCAAGTGAATTGAACAGATTCTCATTCATAAGCTAAATTAAAAAGCTATCATCAGGCATTGAATGTGCTCGTTAAAAATTCCAGAATTGCATACGGTCCCGCTTTTTGTCTGGCATCCACTGAAACTGAATATTCCTCTCATTTACTCAACACTAAAGCCCTGTCGGCAAGTCATCAGTCTCACAGGTCTGGCCAACTAATCAATTAACTTGTCAACCAAGACTACTACACTTGCATGGAAAGAGCAGTATATGGAGGCTTTGTCACATGTGACGTAACATCATCAGGCTGCTGTCACTCACCCTGTGGCACTAAAAAGACAACATGAAGGAAGACGAGTGAAGCACAGAAGACACCAGGAAAAGGCATCAACACAAATAACACCTACACTTAATCATGGAAAACAGGTACTTTACAAAGGGGCAATGTGTGACATATGGCCAGAATTCTATTTTAAAACTTAAAAAACAAAAAAAACATCGTCAACATAATGGGAAGAGTTTACAGTGTTGACATTATGTCAAAGACGTTTTGTGGTGCACAGATATCAACTGAAATGAGCATGCTAACCAGCTAGCCCCAGCCCGCCCTGTCTTGTAACACCACTAGTACCTCCAGAGGCACGGTGACGTACAGTCTTCCCTCAGTCCAACATGAGTTGATGAAGTACAGCTTCCCCCGAGGGCGTGTCAATCATGCTGAAGGTGTAGGGTCCGTGTGCGTTTTGATGGTTTGTTTATTGGATTAAATTCAAAGTGGCAGAAACGAGAAAACGTCTTTGTGTTTTCGTGTCGTCCTCCCCGCCTCCGAGAGGTTGCTTTATCGAAGCTACGGGAGATCGATGAACCTTCTGTAGCAGTTAGCAGCCAGCTTAAGTTCAACCAGTGGTGCCCTGTGAGTAAATTAAACAATGAACGCTTCATTGACAGAAAAACTAGTTTGTAGGCTGCAGAAGATTTAGAGACTGCTTTGTTGTTGTTTGTTCCCAATTAAAATATTGTTGTTTCATATTCAAAATAATGCCTAAATCTGAAATTAATCGCCAAATTGCGAGTGACACCCCTAGCTGTTACACAGGTTAGACCCAGCGTTACACCAGCCTTGTAAAGATTATAGGATATTTGCGTATTATTGCCCTGCTGTTAGTTAGGAGTTGACTTGTCTTTTTTTTAAGATAACTGACGATTAAAGAATTCAGATTGAGTGGACCTAGTAGTGGAGGTGAAATGCTGACCCCCCCCCCGTTTCTTTGAGGCATGTGCCCAGATTTCACACATTGCCCCTTTAAGAATTTGCAAATGCACCGATTGTTTCCTCAGTGTTTTGTTCATGCATGGGAGAGCAAAATGAAGGCATGATGAAGAAAATAGCAAATGGTAGCAAGAGAGAGAGGCAGAATAAGAAAGGGGTTCAATGATAGAAACGGAATTGAAGTGAAGTAATCAGTGTGAGAGATGAGAGAAATGTGGGAGAAGAATTAACACAATTTCAACTGAAGATATGCATTTATTAAAGGTGGTAGGAGAAAGCGAAACAGAAAGAGAAAAGGCTAGAGATTCATTAATGTATGGGACGGATATGGACCATTAGGTGATTGCTGCAATGTTCGCCAATAACACTCTCAGGGCCGGCCATTTCCCCTGCAATCATTTACCCCACAGTAGTTTCGAACACAGGCACAAAGGCCACATGGTAATCAGAATGCAGACGAAATAAGACCGTCTCTGCTGAATACATCCAGAAACACATGTGCACACGTAGATTACATAGCGCAGGCACCATTATCTTTTTCTCTTCCTCTCAGTCTCTCACTCGAGCTCACTCTCAAGCTGTGTCAAGGTCATAAACTATTTTTGTTTCCTTCCTGCTGTGCTATTGGTGTTTCTTCCTCGCATTGTGATAATTAACAATTAACCTTTAATCGAATATGCTTGTCAGAGCTCACACTTAACATGTCCATTAGTTTCATGTCGGTGCACAGCCGATATTAGCAGCCAGCACGCACTTAATATATCACACAATCCAAAGTACACAAAGTCTGACCTTCTAGCTATTGAACAGATGATTAACCTTTATGCTCATTTAGCCTCTGGTTCGTTTCATCACTTGATGAAATTTTAATTACAAAGCTGAAATCATGTTCCGAGAACCCTCCCTAGAAATCCATATCTAAGCTCTCCCTTGAAGACTATCTGTGCAAATTGAATCCATCCACACGTTTTGTCTTGGTTTGCTAGCTACTAGGGACAAGAAAACTTTTTAGCTGTAGTTAAAGGAATTTGTCTGTTCAAACTTTTGTCTCCTAAATCTCCTGGCACAAAAACATGTCAAGGAAACCTCTTGGCCATCAGTATTTGTCATTTTGTGAAATTCCCAACACAAAAAGTCGTGCATTATGGCTGTTTAGTGGCAGCAGGAGCCCATATTAAATGGATCTTCAAGCCTCTTTGTTGCTTCAGGATCCAGAGCTTGACAAGGAATTCTCCAAAGCAGATGTTTTCAATAGTTAATGGAAAGACTGAACACATCTCCCAGAGAAGAGCTAACAAACCCCAAAGCTATAGACTTGTAATACACCCGGACAATATTCAGGCACACTACACACAGCTAAAAAAAGCTCTGCGCTGCATCAAAGCACACAACATATAAGCTAATCCAACCGCATTCACGTTTGTATTCAGATAACACAGCCAGGCGCAGTGTAAATGTATTCACACAGGAGCACATTGCTGATCGTGGGGCCGTAAACTAGTTTCTAATATATTTAGCTGTTTGCTCCACTTTTGCACTTTAGCTTGTCCCTTGTCAGCAGAAAACAGAGTGTGCAGAAGAGACAAGGCTGGCATCTCTGGTTTAGCTGATGCCAGTGCCCAGTGCTTGCATTGTTCACCTGCGGATTTGGGAACAAAAACAAGGTGTTGTGTCATCCCAGGCCTATTCCTGTGAAAGGATATCCTGCTTTCCAACTGCAATCTGTATCACACAGAGAGGCCGGATTCCCAGCTAGTTTCGTTGAGACTACAGCAATTGAAAGGGACTACGAGGAAACTTAGAGAGGGCCTTAATCCGGATTGGTTTCAGCTTTATTTCAACATTTTTTTAAGAGGGGGGAAAGGGAAAAGTGGGGCAACGCTTTCCCTGGCAACTCATGTCATCCATGGATAATGGAATACAGAGTAGAGGGAGCGAGGAGGTGAAATTAGGAAACTGAGATTCCAGCCATGAGATTTTCATTTTGAAGGGTGTTATGGCACCATAAAAAAAAACTGGTAGTAGTGTAAAAGTTAGTGCTAGTTCTAATGTTGTCACTCTACCAAAAATGATGACTTTAAAAGTATCTTGATACCCATAATACAACAATACCACAGCAAAAACCTAAAACATGATGGAAAGTAGTGGAATCATGGAACTTTAAAATCAAATTATTTTTCTTTAATGCGTTTGCCATTTACTGCCTGTCATGCTCGTCTCTCCCCTGTGTTTCACCGAGGTCGCAGAGCAGAGAGCTGGCTCATAGCGGTCCACTTGTTGTTGCTCTTGCTACCAAGATCAGCTGTTCTGTTTCAACAATCTTGGGCTGAAATTCTACCATGGTGTTGTTAACCCTGTCGGGTGATGCGGCGATTTAAAGCGAGTAAGGGCAGAAGGGTTATGGGTAAGGAAATGTCTGCGAGCTGCTAGGCTAAATAGTGCAGTGTAAAATGCTGCAGGCATTCAGAGCCCTGAGCTGCTATGTGAAAACCTGATTTTTGTAGATTATAGCACACTAGTAAAAAAAATGCTGAAAGATTTACGTATGTTTTGTTGTATTAATGTGTATTAATGTATTGCAGCTGTGGCTTGTTAGGCCCTAATCTTGTCGGTTAATAATCAGTAAATGAGCGTCAGACGTCGGTCAGAAAAACAAAAAAATGTATATTAGCACCCCAGAATAGCAAGAGGTTTAGCAGCTCTGGTTGCACAAGGAGACAGGATCACTTCTAACCGGCAGCCACTGAAATTGCCAAATAGAGAAAGTGAAAACAACCAAGACCGATGATGGATATAGGTCCTGTACTCACTAGCAGATAATTGAAAGCATTGCTTCTTTTAGCTATCATCAAAAACTCACACAGAAGACTGCCTCTGTCTCATCTTACAGACTGTATTACAAAGCCAGGAGTATGAGTGAGGAATCACACGTTATTCAGTATTCAGTTATTCACAATAGAACTGATTACGATGGCCTGAATCAAAAGTGGCTCCCACCAGCTGACAGCTTGATTCTCAGCTTACCTTTCCTCCTTTCGCTTCAACTAACTTATTATTTCTGCTTATAGCGTAGAATAATTGCTACTTGCCTTCCCGTTTTTCTTTCTGCCCTCTTCATTCGTTTTGCACGGTGTTCTTCTCCAATTTACTTCCTATTCTTTCCTCACTGGAACTGTCAAGTGAACATGCATCTCAGCAGCCTTGTTTTTAAGAAGGACCACTATGCATTTTCAAGTATAGTCAGATGAGCTCATTGAGAAGCATTGAGTCTTTGCAGCTCACATACAGCTTTATACACTCCTTAGTGACAAGTCAAATGAGCGTATCAAACCACTTTCATACAAAACTACTACCTCCTACATTATTCACCGACATCTTCTCCCCTGTTTCTCAGGTGGCAGCGTAGTTACCTGTTCCTTTGACACATGACATCTCCCCTTCCTCCCATCAACCTGCCAGCTGAATTTGACAGGTTCTTTAAAGGCCTCTGTGAGTTGTGTTTTGATCATTAGCACCCCATTTGTCAAAAAGAATATGATATGCATATTTTAAAAAAAGAACTTGGGGAAAATTTGAATCCCATGCAGCCTCTTTTTTTGTGGAGCAAGTTTCCTGCTCTTGTAGGGGAACCAGATACTCTGTGTACTTAGAGAGTGTGCAGGTGTCACACATCAACTTTCAGACATACTGCAATTGTATATGTAAAGACTCCTGGATCTGTTTCTTGTAGTTTGCACTGTCACCCATAGGATTTTGCAGATTCCTGATCAAATCGACAATAGAGGATTAAAGAGACCTGCCGATCTATTTATTCATTTAATGGGCGATGGGTCAAAACTTTATGAATTGTATAGAAATCCTGATTAGTCTTCTGTGGTTATCCACTAGTAACATCCTAATTGTATGTATTACATTTAGAACTAAAATACAATATAATCACCTATAACAGAATAAAAAAAGACCTAGGCTCTGCTCCCTCCAGTGTCATTCCTGTATGTTGATACCTTCACACATCCGACAGAAAGCACCTCCTGCCGTCTGCTCTCTACACTTCCAAACTGCTGTAAAGTCACTTAATGGGAAAGGGACTGTCAACTAGGCAGGAATAAAATGAATTCAGCATGACAAACTGCGCTTCTTGACATAGTTAAATGAATCAGTGGCGACACGTGCGCTCTATACAATGCGATATATAAACAGACAATGCTTTTTTTCCCTGTCAAAAGTCAAAATGTTCACAAATTCAGCTTTTAGTTTGACGGCAGTTCGCCACAGCTTTCCATTGACATGGCAGCCCACCGCAGGGCGCACTTCACTGCTGCTTTGTGTGTTTCTGGCTTAAATGTTGTGGAAAGGCTTGAATTCTGATATTAAATATTAACCATACAATGTAGATAATCTAAAGCTGAGCAGCAGTGTCTTGGAATTCATCTTCAGAGGCTCTGGTGGTAGTGCACTCAGATCAAGGGTGGGCAACCACTGCCCAATCAACTTAGGTAACGACAGTCAAATACAATGATGACAGGAATAGGGATCTCAATGATCAATCCATTATTGGTTGATTGCTGTTTGTAATTTAACCGCCTATGCATCACAGATTTATTTTTAAGCTGTTTTGAAAAACTAAAATGTGAAGTAGTAAACTCCTTTAAAGAGAAATGAAAGCCCCAAACCTCTTCTTTCAGCTGAAAAACAAAGTATCTGTGTATTTAGTAGTGTTGTTGACGGATTCTGGTCCAAATCTTAACATTCTAGTGCAAAGTATTTAAATCTTACATATTGTAATTATGCATAGTGACTGCCCTTTACTGGTTGAAACCCATGTTATTGCAGTTACATTTTGCTGTTGGCTATCTGGAGGCAGGTGTCATACGTTGGCAGCTTTCATCACCAACCAGCCCACTCCTATAAAACCAAACATCTACCAACTCTGCAGAATGTGGAGAGAAAACTATTAGTAAAGAGTAGAGGTTACCCTTTCAATTAGTCTGTGATTCACGTAATCATTAACATACACGTAGCTAGCACTAATGCTAATAGCATACACATATCACAGCCTTGCATGTAAAATGACAAGTGAGCAAAACACCTGCGAGCACATTTAGCATGGAAAAAGTTCAGCCTCAGAAAACATTCAGAAAATCATCTGCATACCAAACAACCATCGCTCTGCAAAGGTGATTGGAAATCATAGCACCTGCAGTACCAGAACGATTTTTTGTAACGTCCTCTCTAATTTCAAAATATGGACTAAATGTCCCATTTCTCTTCAGTGCCCCGTTTAAAACTCAACCTATCACTTGGTGGACACAACATTCAGTATATTACTCTCAACATACTGATGGCAACTGGGCTCTGAGTAGCATGGCCAAAAGCGATCTTTTAATAATTCAGAGTGTTTTCTTATTCACAATCTGCAGAATAGTGGCAAACTGTTGGGGTGCATCAACCACAACCTGTCAGCCACAGAGGTGTGATGAGCATTAGACCATCTTCCGGCAGATGGTTTGTCATGAAAGCAAAGGTGCGAGGAAAATCACCTGGCACCCGACGGCTTTCCGACATACAAGGAAATATGCAAATCAAACTGCAATCATTTGGCACAAAATGGTGAATACTGTGGTTATTATTCATTTTTCCCTATATGCAACACATCAAAGATCCATTCCATATTTCCCATGAATCTTTCAGCCAATTGAAAAGGCCCATCAAATTTCATTAGCGTCTGTGTTTACAAGTGGCATGATTGGTTCATACTGCCATTGTGGCAGCAGGGCTCTAAACATCGTGACCAGGAATGTCAATGATCTGTCAGCAGCTAATGGTCCATGCTGTAATGAAACTGGGAAGATACTGACTGATTCCCCACACACCTCCCACTGCTCTAATTTCAGACGCACCAATTTCGGTTGTCTCCCTTCATTAGTCCTTGGCCCTGACCAGGCATCCTGAAAGAGCCCGTGGGGAATTCTGTCTGAGAAAGCTTGGTACAGTCATCTTTGCTTTGGAGAGAAAAGCAGGTAAAATAGGTGTAATGCAACAATACAAGTGCGTGTGTACAGAATCTGTGTTTGTGTATCTGTAATAGCCATACGTGTCTAAAGAGGGGTGAATAATGTTAGCATATGGATTGGGGCAAATGACTGCCTTTAAATAAGATAATAAGGCAGCCAGCAAGGCAACTGATAACTAGGCCTGTGACAATAATATTTATCTACTTATTGTACGATACATGGACAAGACCTCAATCATTTAGGCTGACATCAATATTGCCCGTTGTGTTTACATGCATGTTGGTTTACATAAGAATGTCGCCTACATTTTAGCCAACAGGATGCCAGAACAAACATTAACATTATAAAACTATAGGAATTGTGCACACATTGCACATTTCCATTAACGGAGCTTGAGAGTTAATTTTATTTATTGTTTTTTGTTGTGTGGTTAAATGTGTTTTATGTATTTAGGATATTTTCATATTTTTTTCATATTCCATTTCAAATATCTGAATTTTCTTAAGAATTAAAGGTTCATTGGTCTGGCATAAAATGTTCTTAAAATGACAATAATACAGTTTATCGCAATTTTTCTGGGTAGTGAGAGACGAGTAAAAATGAAAAATATATAAATTTGAAAAAAGCAATTTCCAGTTAAAGCAGGGCTGTTTAAGAGTAGAGGTCAGACATTGAAAGCTGAATGCACTGTGACATATTAAGGCTGGCTCTAAATGAAGTACATAAAAGTGATTGAAGAAAGTATACTTAAAATATCAGGTTTTGCTCTCCATTTCATTTCTTTAAAGCCCACAGAAGAAAATGCTGACATGGGACAAATTCCCAGAATATTCCCTGAGGCATTCAAAATTTAAACCCCACGTCGATGCCCTGCCAGGAGAAGGTCCTGTGCAGTTAGATACTTCAAATTAATTGTCAAAGAGAGAGCTAAAATGGTGCTAACGCTAACTCACTATGCACACGCAGCATATTCTGGAGATCTGGAGTGCACTAAGGACGATAAACTTCAGCAGATAAGCACGGCAAGGGAATTGTTAAAGCCGGGAGGTTCATTAGGCTACGGGTTTATCTCAAGTTAGTGTGAGCTGGAACATTTACATAGAGGAGCACTGTGTAAGCAGAAAGAGATTCAACTGCTAACATAATAGCAATAATGAAAAATGAAACTACCTCTAGTAATCTCCTGATCAGTGTTTTCTCCCCCCCTCTAGGTTGCTTGTCTTGTACTCCTCCCTTCCTCTTTCCCTGACTCCTCTCGAGTCCAGCCTCTATCCCGTATCCCGGACGGGTCTTGCCTCCCCGTCCTCAACATCTGTTCCCCGTCCTCTGTGCCACTCGCCTTGTGCCAGGAGCAGCTACCCGCCAAGACACCCACCATACCATTGGCTCTGTCGCTGCCTGCCAAGCATCTGATCAAAGAGGACAGCTGTCGAACGGATCTGCATGCCAGCCAGGGTTGATGCATGAATGAGAAAAAGGGCTGAGGAAGGGGGAAGGAACTAACCATCCAGCACTGTGCCATCCAAAAAATTTGGTTGGATGGTCGGCCGGTGGACAGCTGAGGCCGTACGGCCAAAGCCCGGGGGAATCGTCGTAGTCTGTTTTTACCCCACAAAAGAGAACAAGCAGATCACAGATGGTGATGCTCAGAGGAGTTTAAGGACAAAAGGACAAGGGAATTAAATAGATTTGATATTGTGGGTTATCCTGTGAGAGGCTCATATACACAGGATACGAGAGAGCCTGTAGTGTAGTATTTACTCTGCATGTGGAGCACAGACAGGGTCAGGGTAAATGTTTTACTGGCAAAGAGGGCACCTTTACTAAAAAGGAGGCACTGGAGGCCACTGTGGAACTGGGAATATCATTGATGATAGGGTGTTAAATAGACGGATAATATAGGGAAGATATATATTGCATCAGAAGTTTTTGTTAAGCTTAAACCTTTTTTACTTTATCACCCAAGAGGTTACTTGCATAGTGACTTACTTGTGCATGCATGTGTAGTTGGTCTGGTCTTAAACAAGTGTGGAGTTGAGAGAAACAAGAGCCACTGCTGTCTTGCTGTCTTGTTGGGTTTAATAATCTAAATAAAGTAAAAACTAAATTAGCAGAGCAGTTTCAGACACAGGGCTTCTTCAGTAGGTTACATGCATACAAGCTTCTCAGCTGCCTTAGCAAACATGGTCTGGGCACTACCGAGTTTAATACAATATTCAGCGATCAATAAATCTATCAAATTAAATAAATAGGTTCCCACAAAACAATTACAAAAAATAATGGCATATATAATGGGATATGACATCAACATGTCTGGAAAAGAAATAATTTGTGTCAGCTTCAAAAGAATCTGGGCTTTAACTTACCTGACCTCAGTTTATCTTTAAACTCACTTTAGCATGTTAAAACAAAATACTATACTAAAGAAAGGTTTAAATTAAACAACAGTGGACCACACGTGGAACCCCTGAACAAGATTTATATCACTGTTAAAATCTGTCAACTTCTACTTTCTTCGGAAAAAAACTTACAGCTGTGGAGTCGAGGTGCCTCCAGGCTGATCCAGGGTTGCAGAGGGTCATTTAGTAATTTGAGCTAACCAAACAATCAAGTTACTAAAGCATAACAATTTATAAATACCAGTTCTCCTGATGGAAGGAAACTTTCTTTAGCAACTTATTAGGCAGAAAATAACTGTTTGTCAAGGGTACAGCAACAACAAACGCATTTAATCCAAGCCAATTTTGAGAGAGTACTTTCCTGTAGATTAAATCAATTATAAAATCCCAGGTGGTATTCGGATTCTTGATTACCGACCAGGTTGGTGATTGGGCAGCACTGACTCAATGCATTCCTACCAGCAGCAGGGCTGACCTTTGATCTCCATTTGGAGTGCCATGGAATTTCACTTTCAAAATTGTTACATTATTATTAAAATATCCACTAATTGAATTGTGTTTTTGTTGAACTGCGGAATACTAATCTTTGCTCAGTCTAGCAAGCAGACTGCACCTCACTGGAGCTAGACAGTTTAATGCACTAATTCCCAGAGAGCTTTGTAAGGATTAAAATACTTTGGAAAGATGGCTGATAAATTGACTAAGTTTCATATGAGCACATTAGATTGTTACAGTAATTAAACCAAATCCTCCTTCACACAGAGACTTATGGTCACATTAATATTAATAACAATACCAGTGCACTTCTTTCTATCACGGGATCCAGTGAGCAATAAGTACCACCTCTCTCTTGTGTATGCTAGTTTGTTACTTAAACTTCTTTGCCTTTACAAACAAGCCGATTCCTGCAGTGCATCACAGAAATGGGAGTGGCAGACTAATTAAGGCACCCCAGGGAGCCCAGAGGAGGATGCGAGTCAGATCCAATTAGCGTGCACTTCCACTTTGCATTATTGAAGTGTGTTATGGCTGGACCATATGACAGGGAGTGATATTAACAAAAAACTTGGCATGGAAAAGTTACTTTTATTTGTGTTGAATTTGCACAGGTGCCACAACAAAAAACAATATGGACACAATCAAAGGATTGATATGTTAGTCATCAATATTTCCTCAGTACTGTAGTGGAGAGGACATGGTTATACAACTAGGACGTGCCGATGCAGTTAAAGGAAGGAAACAACCCATTTGTGGTCCAATAACTGCAACCAGAGTGCAGGCAATTTCCTGTCTGGACATATTGAAGTCTGACAGATTGCTAAAATTAGCTGATTTTACACCTTCAAATGACTTGTCTAGTCAGATTTGATTTATAACCAGCAACAAGTGACAGCACGGCCAAGGTAAACCAAGCTAAATGTCTTTAAATCCAACATTGCGCAACCTTCAAGAATAATCAATGCATGCAGCCACAAGAGAGTAATGCTGCTCAATTGAGAGGAAAAAAAATGGAAGGCAATAAAGGCTAATTACCTTTCATCATTCATTTGGAGTTCTCAGTAACAGCTCAGCATGTTAACTGCAAACGTGTAATAATGACACAACCTCTCACTGCATGATCAATTCCTTTGATAAATAGTAACGCTACGGTCCTGGCTGGATGATACTGAAGCGTTGGCAGTAATGAGGCCCGAATTTCTCAATAGATGGTTTAAATTCAAGGCAAGTGCTGCATATGAAAACACTTCAAGTAGTGGAATTGAATTTCTGATCAGTGTTTATGAAAGTTAAGGGATTTATTAACTTTGAATATTTACAGTCTCAATCTACTATTACAGGCCTAACAATTACATTAAGTAAAGCAATGCAGAGGGGAGACACACTTGTTATAAAAATTTTATTTAGAATAAAACGTAGCCATATTACACGTAGTGTGGTCAATCTATTTTACATACCTCAGGAGAAGCGACACAGTTCTGCTGTGGTACTGTCCATCATGATTGGAATCATTAAAATCATCATCATCATTAGTCTACAGTCAGAGGAGGTTATAGTAGTGTTGTTCAGTCTCACAAGTTTTACAGGATAGCATATAGCACAACAACACAACGCAGTGAGGGACCAGTGCTAGTAGGCCAGTGGAAAAACTAACATCAGATAAAGTAATACTCGTCATAACGCACGGCTAGCTTCATCAGGCCACAGACCCATTGTGGTACAGTAATAGATTTTCTTTTTCTTTTTACTTGGCATCTCCTCGTTGCAGTGTACACCAATACAGTAAGCTAAAGCTTAGAAAGCTAAACCAGGTTGTTCTTGTTCTGTAAATGATCACAACAAACCACAAAAACAAAACTGTGTCTATGAGTCTGAGGTAGCAAGGCAATCATGGCTTTCCTCTGATTTCTGAACATATATCTTTAAAAAAACCAAAAAAAGCTATTCTACATGACGGCGGGCCTCTTACAAACCCAAATTCAGAACAACTTTAGATTAAAACCTTTATTCTCCAAAACTTCACTCTTTGTACACAAACCCACTTTCATTTTTCAACTCTTATCTCTGTCTTCCACACGTGGAATGACAAACTGTATAGGCACAGAAGGGGTAAAGTTTATATCAACAAATCGCAGTGGACACAAAGTCTGCCGCCATATCAATGCTTTAAAGGGGAACTTGACATCGAGCATGCTACAAGATAGATTTTCAAAACAAAACACAGGTTTGAAAAGTGACAGTCTTCAAAACGATAATCCTTTCGGCCACTAGATGTTATTACTCAGGAACTGTGCGTGCTCCCAAACATGGAAACCTGTGGCTACTTCCTTTGACAAAAAAAATTGCAAGTGGGGGACTGGAGGGTATGAAGCAGTGGAATGACAACATATGTAACAGTTTGATACCCAGTGAGGGCAGAACTTAACAAGAACGAAATACAAATCTCAAACAACCCTCTGGAAAAACAAAAGCACATTTTTTTTACTATACAAAGCCCCGTGTCCATATACTCATCTGCATATCTAAACAAATCACTGACAAATGTTGAACCAAGTTCAGGTACAATCTACAGTTCATAAAATGTACAGTTTGCATAGTACAAGACAAGGTGGTAAAAGTAGTTAAGTTGTCTGGTCCTGTGCGTCTTTGGGATCGGGGGGGGGATTGTTTGTTTGGGAATGGTTCTGTCTCCTCCGACACTTACTGTGCACACGCACTCACATGTGTGCACGCACAAACACGCACGCGGCATCCTCTGTGGTGACTGTGCTCACAATACCTGCAAAACAGAGAACACAAACGTGAAATCCTCAAGTCGGATCAGACAACAAAAGTGAGGTATTAAAAAAAAACGGTGCACACGGTGCACGCCTGTAGGGTTCGTTAGTACTCCTGTCTTTTTTTATTCATAGCCCAAGTGAAGGAGGTAAACCCGCCTCATTGTTTCTGATCAAGACATCTCTGGGTGGAAATATCAGATGTCCGAACAAAGTAATCGGATTTGAAAGCTGGTAAATGGACTGCGGTCCCTCATGCCAGTTGCAGTCCATTAGGGAGCTCAGTGTGGAGGAAAGGGAGGAGGTGGGCGGGGATGATGCAGGAGAGATTTTACAAAACATAGCTGTCTTCTCAGAAGTGGAATTAGTCACTCAAACCTATTCACCCATGCCTTTGTGTGAAAACCAATAGAAAGCGTTTGCCAAGGACAATGAAAAAAAGGAAAAAGTGAAAGGATGATTCAACTAAATACCAGTAAGACTGAGGAGATGTAAGACATTTGGTTCACTTCATCTCCTAAGTGTACTGAGTACAAAGTGTGTATTGTGGGCTTTACAACAGTCATGTTGAACTTGACTTAACTTCAATTTATAGGTGAAAAATGCTGAAAAGCTAAAGAGTAATGGTTAACAAAGAGGAAGTAGAAATAAAAGGGAAAGTATGTGTCCGCTGTCCGTCTCCAGCCACCACAAACGGATCAATAGCAAATAAGGACATTGAAAGGTATTAGCTGTGTGTGAAGAAACAAGCTGAGCAGTCTAAAAAAAAATACAGTGAGAGAAAGTAAAGAATGGTGGGAGGGGAGAAGCACCAGAGCGGGTAAAAAATTGCAGCCTGAAAGGGTCAGTGGCAAGGGCTTTCACAACACCTCCGTCCCAAAATGCACCTTGGTCTCCGACTGGGGGAACGAGAGGAGCAGCTAATGGCACTCCAGAGAGATCCATTTGTTGTTTCTTTCTCACAGGCCACCAAATGTGGATGGCTGAGGCAGGTGAAGGCTACATGGAGGCGGGCTGCTTTTGTGACAGCAGCTGTAATTACCTCTAAAATGTAGCACTGCTCAAAGTTCTCTTACCTTTGCCAATTACTCAAACCCGTGAAAACACACACAGAAAAGCAGAAAGTACCTTCCACACAAGCTGCAAATGCAGACTGATTTAGAGAACTATTGTGGAAGAACCCCGTCTTACCTGTGGTCTCGAGGAGAGGCTCGAAGCTGTGGAAGACAAAGCAAAGAGACAATAGAGCGGTTTAACACTTGAATTCCCCAGTTCATCTCCGTTTAAATTATCAGCCTGCCGCATATTCATGCACACACTCAGCTCTCTGCTGCCTCGGAGCTGTTCAGCAACCAAATGCTTACAATGCCGGAGCGTCTACTCTGCCAGATTAGAATGGATTTTTTAACTAAAGCTCTCATTGGAGCTTTGATTGTAAAATTTGAATGCAATTTAAAGTCAGTGAGCTCTAACTCGCTATTCACACCTTTTTCGTTTATTTCTCTATTTGATGAATATTCCCAGAGGTGGATATTCCTTCAAATTCTGCCTTAAAGAGTAATGAGGGTCAAAGGTTTTTCCCGGCTGTATTTAAAATCTATGTGTTTGAGAAAGCACTTCATCAGAATCAAAACAAGTCACAATGCAGAGGAACCAGCATGCACTGCAGAAACCTTGATAATAGTTATAGGAAAAGCACACTCTATGTACCACACTCCAATGAAATACAGGACAAGACATAGCTCCAGCTGCTACTATTTACAACCCACAGCACACACACACACACACACACACCATCAACAAAGTCCAATGACACTATGAGGTTTAAAAAAAATAAAAATAAAAATAAAAAAAAAATAAAAAAATGCAGCACTATGTGAGGTGGTGAAAGAGGACAGAGAAGACAAAAGGATCAACAAAAGCAGTGAGAGGAAGTAAAGGAGACAATTAGAAGGTGGACGATGACTCAAAATGAAATTGTAGATTATATTGATTGCCTCAGGACGGAACCACCGTTTCTCCCCGGCCTCAATTTCCTGTTTCTATTTCATTTATTGCTGCAACAACTCATAGAAGATGTCACAGGTGTAAGAAGTACGAACGTGGATAAACAAAATAAACTTACAAATGTATGAGATGTATCTTATAACAAACATATCTACAGATTCCAATTGAATATTGGTTTAATAATAACATAATAAATATAACGTAACAGGAGAGAAGATTTAAGCTTAAAACGGACACTTTTTTCGATGAACTGTTTAGTCCATTAAATCAGGTAGGGCTGGTCAATATAACGATAATATGTGCATCATATCAGGATATGAGACTAGATATCGATTTACATTTTGGATCTGATAATAAGTGTCGTCTCATCCTGGTTTGTTGGCTACATTACTGTAAAGGCATGTCATGTGTAGATGTATTATTTACGCTACTCAAAAAGCACCAATAGTCAACTCTACAATATCATCGCAATATCAATATTGAGGTATTTGGTAAATAATATCTTGATATTCTCAATATTGCAAAGCCCTAAAATGAGGGTTAGCAACTATTTTGATAACTGATCAATCATCTCAGTTTTGTTTCACGCAAAAATGCAAAACATTCTTTACTTCCAGCTTTTTAATGAGGATTTGCTGCTATATTTTGTCATATACATCAGTTAACTGAATATCTTTGGGTTTTGGACTGTTGGTAGAGATAAACAAGTGATTTCAAGGTGTCATATTGGAGTTTAGGTAATTGCGATGGCGAAAAATAGTTTCCTACTATTTCTGACTTTTTATAGACAAATATAGAGAGGAAAAAATGTATTGCTGTATAAGAAGGGTAAAAATCTGGGTCATTCCCATATCTGGTTCGCTACACAATATTTTCCCCTGCAGGGTACGAAGTATGAACAGTTAAACGGAGTGACGTGCACTACTTTTCTGCTGACCAGCGTCCTTGTGGCGAAAACACAAATCTGCCTACAGAGGCTGAGAAGACACGGCGGGGGAGAAGGACGAAACTTACGACTGCATGCAGGGAAGGAGTTGTTAATCTGCTCCATTACATCTGCCAGGTCAGAGCTGCTGTGGTGGGAATCCAGCAACTCATCTGAACACACACACACACACACACACACACACACACACACACACACACACA
>NW_022280121.1:45200-58940 GCF_004355925.1 Anarrhichthys ocellatus
CACACACACACACACACACACACACACACACACACACACACACACACGGTTCAGTTACCACAGACACTCTTCAAAATGGTTCCATAAGATACTGAGCAACACATTTCCATTTGCAGAGAACCAGTGTACCTGCTAAAAGCTGCTGCTGATCCTGTTATTGAACTCCATATCTTCCTATGTCAAGATCAATGGGAGTGTGTTTGTGTCGGAGTATACAAGTCTCTTTCGAGCTTGAGTGTCTCACCTGAGTTCTCAGTAAGTGGCCCTCCATCTTGCACAGTTGGAGAGGACACTCCATTTACCCTTGAGTCCATCTCCGGCTGAGAGAGACAGAGGAAAGACAGCAGAAAAAGAAAACGCCATTATTGTAACGTAATTATTCCGCTTGACAACTTCAAAATTAGCTGTGCTTCACAGCGCCAGGCGGAGACGAGGGAATACCAGAGGGCGGCACAATGAGGCTGTCTCATAAACATGTCTCTGCCATTTCCCCGACTAGTTCAGTATGCTACAGTATCAATCACATCATAGGACCCCGAAGGACATTTGAATAGAATCCTTCGAGCTATTTGTCTTATGCAGAGTTATTTTATTGAGTGGAACAATAGAGGTTCCTAGACTGCTAACATTAACGATTTAAATTGAAGTCATGACCAACCAGCCACAAGATCGAAAAGATATTCCTCTGGCTGATGTGACGGACATCAATGCAGCCGCCACAGGTGCTGCCGTAGCAGACAGTGGTCAGGGCCTCGTCTGTGACAGATTTCCTCACCGTTCTATAGGTTTCTATTACTATTCACTATGACTATGAAATACCTGCTGTGCCCCAAGATGCCCTGAGAATCAATGAAAAGACCACTTCAGCCAAAGGGCAGAATTTAGGCCTGCACACGGAGCTACACTGAGGACTTTCATTCTTTACGATACAAATTAAGCTTCAAGTCATGGGTGATGGTGAAAGTCTGATGAAAGCAATTTGTCAAACCAATGAAAATATATCACAATGACAGTAAAAAAAAGCCCAGCTCCTCTGAAAAACATTAGAAAACAGTATCTCGATCTATCAATTAGATATTAGGATTGTGTCACTGAAGTACTGTGGACAGTTGATCAATTGGCGCAAACACGCTCCGTTGCTTTGATGTACAGAAGAGACAGCTTGATGTCTGGTGACATTCAAGGCAGACTCCCACACTTCCCTTCAGCTTTTCTACTGCAAATCAATGTCGCCTCCCTCCCCTCCCTCGTCACCCCTCCTCTTCTTCTCCTCCTTCATCTCCTGGTGCCCCTGGCACTAGTAAAAGGCTAAAATGTTGGAAACGTCTCTCGAGCGCAGCCACCGTCTTGAGGCTCGTCTGAGAATAGCTAAGGTCGGGGCTTTGGTCAGCCTTTAGGAGTGGGAATTTAGTGCGTGCCATCAAGCTGGCTGGGTTTATTATTCTGCGGCTTGGCAGTAATGCTGGGGTTGATGGAAAGACATGTTGACATATCATCAGGACTCCTGGGACTTAAATGTCAGGAAACAGACGTTGTTATTTAGTGTGGGGGTGTTTAAGTGAACGCAGGTGGTTGTCTGTGCCATTAATGTTTGCATTTTTTTCCATTGCAATCAGCAGAAGAATCACTTTACTCCGTGAATACAACAAAGGCACACAGGAGGTGATGACATTGGTAAAGGAAATTTTTTTTTTTTTTAAAGTACCGGATGGACAGAATGTGACTGTTAACTGCAGGGGCCATTATACTACTTAATGAGGACTTTTGCTATTCAAGACTTTACACTCTTAATGGAGTATTTCTACAACACATCTAAAGTTTGAAATGGAGGGTAGTCTCCAATATGGCGAAGGATGGGTGCATCTTATTTCTGTCAAACTGTTAATCTTCATCCATTAAAAATCTGCCGAGTCACGTCAGCTGCCTTCCTCAGGCCATATTTGTTGTGAGTTATTACTGTGCCTCCACAGCTACCAGAGAGCCAATATTGTTCAATCTGATTTGTTTGTTTGGCTTGAGGATTGTGCATTTCTCACTTTGCACAAACAATCCAACCTCTGTGAGCAATTAGGCCGGGCACTAACAAATATGGAAGGTATTGATAGAAGGACTATAGACAAATGCTGGACTCCTGGGTGGAATGGAAATCATATGATTAGGATCTAATCTGAGCATTGATGAACGGGTTTTCGTATTCAGAGGCACAAAAACGACAACTAAAAATTGAATGGGTTAGCACGTTTACATGCAAAAATGTGTGGACATCTATGTGGGGGCTACTGGGGGCAGAAGTTCATATTTATGTTGATGATTTATTCAAATTACTCTGAAAGAATCCTTTAATTCATTAAAGGCATTGTGTATCAGCGTGCGTGTGTGTGTGTGTGTGTGTGTGTGTGTGAGAGTGAGTCTGTGAATTGTGATTACTGCTCCCCAACAATTGGCCAAATGCAATTAAGAAAAAACACAACTTCATGAGGAAAACATATAATGATTAAATTTACTTTTAAAGAACATCACCAAAATTAGTACCAAATCCCCAGCTAGAATACTAAAAGCATACCTAGAGCTGACAAATGACAACTAACACGCTTTTATATCACCTAATTGTGATTAAGCTACTTCAGGTTTGAAGTCACTATCCATTAGTAAACAGTTTAAGTTGTTTTCTGTCTGCTAAGCACCAAAAAAACAACCATTCTTTCTGCAAAAGGCCTCTTCACAGCTGCAGTTCGAATCCATTTCAAACAAGTCCACTTTGCAGTTGTCAGGGAAAAGTCCACAACGGCAAGAAATAACCCTAACCTGAGGGACTCAGTATCTTTGTGATGTATGAGTCTATGACTATCTACCTCCGTCTTCTCTCAGCCATAAACCTGTGGCTTCTTGGGAGAAAACTGTCCAACAGATCTGTACAAGTGTTCTGTCACCTGGTGCAGTAGCTGTCGAAGGCGGTGGAGCTGGGACTCCAGCTGTTTGTTGTGTTCCTCCAGGATGTGCATGCGGCCCTCCAGCCGGCCCTTGTGTTGTCGTAGCAGCTTCGCCTCTGCCAGAAGATCAGCCTCATCGGGATGGGCAAAAGAACCCTCCGAATCCCAGGGGCTTCCAGCAGGGGCCCCTCGCTGGCCGTGCTGCTCCTTCAGCTGCTCGTACTCTTTCTGCAGGCTCCTGGGAAAGAAGGGTTGGAAACACGACTCAAATCTGTCACACCCAAAGGTCAAAGAAGTATTCAGATTATCTACCCACTGCAAGGAAAAGCAGCAATACAACAATGCAAAAATACAGCATTACAAGTAAAAGTCCTGCATTCTAAATTTGACTTTGGAAAAACCTTTGGAAGAATTTATTTATTCCTCTTCTGTTGACTAGCAGAGGCCCAAAAGCCCTTCTTTTTATTTGACAGTATATAAAAAATATATGACATATATAAATAAATCATATACGCACCGCCTCACCAGGAGGCATCATATCTTTGCACAATATTTGCCAAAAGGATAAAATTCAATAAAGTCCAAGAGCTTATTTCCATTGTGGTCCTAAAAAAAACATCTTTCTCCCCACATACAGTCCTTAGGGGAAGGACATAGTTTTCCTTCAGAGCAAAGTTGAGTCTGTATATGTATACATGTTTTAGCGATTTACTTGATGAACATGAACATAGGTGTCGGTATGTACATGTATGCGTCTACTTTACAGTATGTTCATGCCAATGCTTCTGTCACTCAACTATATGTATTTGAATAAATGTACTATATAAAGTATAAATAAACAAGAATTCCTATGTGCATGCACAGTATGCTTGTATATACAGTATATGCAGTAACACGTACATTTTTATCTTCAATATCATTTCATTATGCTTTTTAAGGGTCCATCTTCGAATATTTTACGAGCTTGTTTTGTAGTAAGACTTGTGTTGTATTCCTGGGAGCCTTGTATAAATAGATCAGAGGAGTTACATTCCTGAGAGCGGGCCTTTCATGTTATTATTACACATAATGCTGTGCCTTTTTGTCATGCTGCAAATACTAGCCCTGGCCAGCTTCCCCCTTGTGTGCTAATAAAATTAAAACAAAATAGCATTATTATCACTGAAAATCTCCTCTCTGAACCCCCCACACAAAAATACCAGAGTCATGTTTAACTTTGCTTTCTGCTGTCTCAGTGAAATACTATTAGATAGACAAACATAAAGGACCCCCCACCAAATCTCTCACTTGTGTCCCGCCTCACGCTCTCTCACGCTCCCTCTCAGTGCAGAACCATAAGCTGCTGTGCGTTACTTAAGTTGGCATTCATGAGCCTGGCAGTAAAGCTCTCTCCCTCCTCCTCCTCACTCTCCCGGAGTGCCTGTGTATGTGAGTAATCAGTGTTAAATCACTCCAGTCAAGCCACTGGCTGTGCAAAAAGTACCACTGCAACAATAGATCGTAGAGTGACTGTCTCCAGTCTCCAAGCCATCTGCATTTACTAATCAAAGCGGGGAGGGACTTGGCGTGTGAGACGTACTGGGGGTACGGGAAGTGCCTGGATGTTTGTGTGTTGTGCACTGGAGCGTAATGACGAGCACATGGACTCAAATGACACCAAGAAGCTGCGAGTGAACACCATTGCCCATTTTCGGAAGATTGTCCAAGCATACGTGATATTTCCCCTATATTTTGGGTCTTAAACAACCTCTTTTGTCACTGAATTATTATTTCTATTGCCTTACCTCTGCTCCTCCTCCAGACGGGCTATGATGCGCTCCAGCTCGCCTCGTTCCTCCCTCTCCACGGCCTGCAGGATCTGGGCCGGACTCTGGGGCTGACTGCAGGGGGAGACCTCCCCTCCCAGCGTCTGACAGTACTGCAGGATCAGGGCATGCTCGTCGTCCCTGCGGAGGTGAGTTATGAGAGTTATGTGATGAGCGAGGAGCCATGACACCTTGTCCCTGTTGCTCAGCTCAATTCACCTCCTGTTCAGTCAGGGAGGGAGGACTTTTATTTTTATAGCAACGATGTGCAACTGGGAAAAAAAGAAAATGTTTTGCACTTTAAAAGAATTATGATGAAATTCTAATTGCAAATCATTATGTTTGGAAATAACTAGGAATGGACGCTTAGAAATGACCATATAGCACAGTAATGCTCTACAAACTGCATAACAGAAAGAACATTTGTGACGCCTTCACTTCATACCGGTTTCGGCTAATTAGGTTTAGTAAGGAGCTACAAATAATCTACCGTAAAAAAACAAGCAGATCAATAGAAATCGATTTACTTAGCATTCTAATCTATTTTTTTGAAGAAGATAAACTTCTTTCAGATTATTTACAGTCCATAATTACATGGATTAAACGTCTGTTTTTCTAGTTTCTGCCTGTCTACTATTTATAACAGTAAACTGATTACTGATTACAGCTGGGGGAAATCGGTGGGGGAAATTGCCTTTAATCTACAGCGTTTAATTCTCTTTTTTCAAGAGAAAAAAAGACATCTCACTGTCAATACAAATAGAAACGACAGCTTCAAAAGAACCTAATCTAAACAAAGATTGTGCTAGCTGCCATGATATGTAAGATCTTCAGCTTTTGTGGGTCTGCTACGCTGTACACGCTGCGATCCACGGCGGAAGACAGATGTGTCTCTACTATCTGATAACTGGAATAAGGGAGGGCTGTGTGGAGATGGAAGGAGCCGAGAAGAGAATAAGCCTGGCAGACAGATGGAAAGATATGGAGGGAGAGAAGGAGAAATAGCTGCCGTTGTGTATCGGTATGCGTGTGTACGTGTCAATCTCTTTATGTGCTATCTCGGTGACCTGAAAGGGGCTGGCACGTCTTGCCAAAGCCCAGCTGTCACCTTCATCCTGAAACATAACCTGAGGCTTGAAGACTAAAACATGACAATCACACAAGCACAAAAAAAAGATGGCAGACGTTTATTTAATAATCCTTTCAATTGCTTGAGTGACTTTAATTTCCAGAGCCAGTTTGACAGCTCGAAATGGAGATATTTCTGCAGCTTTGGCCATTGTTTCTGTTGGTTATGACAACATGTTACTCACTATAGCACAAGACGGCTGTGACCAAAATCTAACAATGACAGAAACACAGGCGTGCAGACAATAAACTAACCAACAGTTTGACCAGATGATCAAAAAGATTTAGTCTGAAAGTGATGGTGAGCTGATGACCAATGACTGATCCATCATTGCACAGAAAACTGTGTGCGTGCAAAACTACAGTAACTACGGTAAAAATCGTGGAGGACATGTTACTGTTTGCCTATCCTGGTCAGATCACCTGAATGCTTGCATTTCTTCCTCCGGTTGCGCTGCCTTTCCAGATCATAGCAGTTAACTTGGAGCACAAGGATACTAAAACCAATAGGAGCGGGTGCCTAACGATCCAGATTGTAATACAAGGGATTTATCCTTCAATTAATAGATACTGTATTTCCGTTTACCTAAAGCAAACGGCAGGTCATTTAGTTTAGGTTGGTGCAACTTCCTTTACATCGCTAATAGTAATGACCAGCGAGCTGTTCCTTATTTGCTTAACGTGTTGTGAAGTCAGCTGCTTCAATGACAGAACACTGCATTGACCTCTGTGAGCTGAAAACTGTGCTGTACTTTAAGTCACACCTCAAATCAGTGACATCCAGGCAGGAACTCTTGGCACCTTTTAGAAGAAGCAGTGACTCGCTATGAACTTGCTTCACAGACTCTTATCGAGGCCAGACCATAAGTGAGTGCATAATCCCTGGCTATAATGAGTAAGTTAATCAAACACGCTCCGGAGAGCAAGCTGGCAAACTGAAATGTCTCCGGTTTTTACACAAGACACCCTTGAATTTCACCAAAGGATACGATCAATGAGCATTCAGAAAATTTTCAGAATGCCATTATCACCACATGTATACCAGAGTTTACGTATAGGATGCTTTTTCTTTCTCAGAGATGACAGTAATTATACTATTTTGGACAGATATGAAAGGTACACAGAATGAGGCTGTCACCTCTTTTCACATAAAAGGAACAATATGCAGAGCCAGTAGCCTTCCATCAACCAGCCCAAGCTGCCCGTGTGATTTGAAGCATATGTTTAGAGAGTTCTTTTCTTTCTGGAACAGGATTTGTGTCGAGTTCAACCTTTTCATATAGTTTATGAGTTTTAAAACAATGAAAGAGACATGAATTAAACTTTCCATACAGGGAACTCATTTTTATTCCACTGCTTCTTTGTCTCATGTAACCAGTAGGTCTTCCCTTGCCTTTTGATACCGTTCTTTCCTATGCAGCCTTTTTATTACACATCTAACTTTTATAGTATGCATGCACATACAGTATTATACGTAGTTATTCACTAATTTCACTATCGGGGAGAGTGAAGCCATGCTGTGACTGCTGGGTTACTGATGAATGACAGAGAAAGCTGACAGAATGTCAAATTACACTCTGCAGCAACATGCAGCAATAAACCAACACACACGTACACACACACATTTGAAATATGGGTATGCTGTAACAAGGGAGACAGGGATGATGAAGAAAGGCCTAGTTCTCTGTAGAGAAACTTAACCAATGGTGGCATTATTGTCTGCTGGGGACCGGGGTCCTGCACAAACTGAGTGGCCAATTAGTCAGGTCCCTGGCAAAAGGAAGCTGCAGCAGGACATTATGGCAGGCAACGGGAGCCCAGAGGATAGCAGGAAGGGGATCATTACATGCGGAGATGGGCACTACGGGAAGCAGAGCTGGCTCACAAACCACCTGCTCTGGAATACTGGGAGAAAGAGGAAGTGCAGTGAAAGGACAGAATAATAGTGATGAATGCAGAGGATATTAGCTACATTGTGTATTGTGACTATGAGTGTGGCGCTTGGTGAGCTTGGCTTAGGGTACTTTACCAGTCTTATCTATCCAAAAACAATAGTATCCGGGCCTGATGCCTTGCTGAAATATCACAAAGCAAGCTGCTCCTCTCAAGCTGAATAGCACAATCAACTGCCAAGACTGAGCTCAGAGAGAAATGATGAGAGATAAAGACAAGTCTTTCAGTTCTCCCCTCTGGTGAGATGTTTAAATCTCCCTCCCTGTGGGACTTCCACATTTGGGGACTGATCACAGTAAAGTCCAGGTGTAATATTTATGTTGCAGGGCTTCAAAAAAGAAAAGTATTTCAATGTTTACCTACGAGCTTAGTGTTCAATCTGAAGGTTTCCTGGGCCCAAAGGTAAATCATGAGTAGACCACAACTAAAATGATGAAAGGCGGGGACATGATGAAAGGAGGTTTCAAAAGAATAGGGCTGGAGAAATGAAAGGGAGAGGGACAGAAATAAAAGGGCAAAATATCAAAAGACAAGAAAAAAGGGGACAACACTGGGGGAAAGACTGGAAAGCGAGAGATAACCAAACTAAAAAGCGAAGTGGGGAGTCTAGTTCCTCTGTGACGTCCCGAGGCATCGATGGCAACATTGTGCTTTGGCTGGAGGTCAGACAAAATGGGCAACATAACTAATTAAGGATTCCCTTTTAGAAGAAAGCAATACAGGACAAAAACTATACAAGCACTGAAACCACTAGCGCTCGCACACACACACACACACACACACACACACACACACACACACACACACTTTATCTCTAGAGCTTTCTCACATACATACTAATTATTGATATCACTGCACAGCTGGCAGCGAGTCCAAATCAGTGTTTGCAGGCTATGAGCAATCAGGAAATACAAGCCAAAAGCCAAACATGCATGTAATTGGCAAATGCAGTCATCCATGTTCCACTATGCATGTTTTCATAAGCTCAAACACTGCCAGAAAGGAACCTTCTACAAGCACCGAGACCATTTATGTGTGTGTCCTCCACACAAACAACCAGATGGAGCGGTGTAACAGACAAAGAGGCTTGGGTGAAATCAGCTGTAGGCGGAAAATAATAAATCTCAGAAAAAGAGAGGGAAGACAATCAACCACTCCAAACCAAAGGCCTTTAGAAGGAAGAGGAAGGACTCATGGCCGAGGAGTCTGACAACACAATGTAAAGCCTCCTCTTTTGAGAAGAGATAGGGCTGAGTGGGCTGTTTTACTTTAGTGGTATCTATAAAGCACAATAATGCTATTTTTACAAGTTACCTTTTCCTTAAAAGTAGCGCTCGATGGACATGTTGCTGTATAAAAACAGAGCTACAGTCGGATTCTGGCCTTTTGAAGACAGCTCATCCTTCATTCACAACTACTGTGAAGGACATTTTATTGCAGCACAGTAACATTTTAGTGAGCAAGTTTATAACACAGCTGACTTGCAAATAGCTTGAATGGTAAATTAGCCTTTTTTTTATTATTCATTGAAAATGAAGCGCGCTATAATGATGATTTTAACAAGTACCAATTGTCATTCTGAAGATCTCAACATTATTTTGGTCTCTGTTAAAATGAAGTGCAGGACTCCATTCCAAAATGTTAATTATCCTGGACACAACCAACAAATACTAACAGCAGACTAATTGAATGTAATTTCTTTTGTTTATTTGTTTGCTGCCTAATTAGTGGCACTGTTCAAAAAGTTGCAATAAATAAAAGTGTATATCGTGTCCTAGACTCCAAGTGTTTTTTTATTGAGAGCATTGTTATAAATGTCATATATGATAATAACCAAACGTGTGTTTGCATCACATCAAAAATTATTGGTTGTTTTTTTCTGGGAATGTGACATATGCAGTACGCACACGGGTGCTATACTGCATCACATGCTGATAAGTATAAAACCATTCTTGTCAAAGACGTGTGCTGGAGAAACGCATTAGTTCTGGTATTTTTACTGATTGGCATTTAAATTCCCTTTTCTTGGTGCATGGCACACTTTTTTTATCTTCACAGTTACATTGTGGCTGTTTTGCAGTAAATCCGAATGCAAATCTTACAGAAATGACACCGACGTGAAAGTGAGTGAAAGCAGAAGAACTATGATTATGTTCTAAATGTGCCCTGGTGGGTGTTTCTCCCCTCTGCTGTTAAAGCCATTAGGCTTCATCAAACCATCATCTCCCTCATATCATTAGCGCTCTACACACCGAGCGTCAGTGTTATGTCAGAGCTGGCAAAGATAATGGCTTCTTCTCTTAAATAAGAGTACAAAGGAGGAGTGGGGATAATGCGTTTGTCCCGCATTACGAAAGCTCGGAGAGGAAAAATAAATCCACCTTCTCGTGCTCACCAACACATTGTGTCTTTTCCTTCCTCTGCCGTTGTATTGATCAGTTGAAAAGCAAAGAGAGCTTTTTGGGGGTCTTCAATCGAACACTTGTGTTTCTAAAAGCTCTATTCTACACGGCAAGGTTGGAGGAAGGTAGAGCATGAGAGCAGTGGTCCACGTGATGCAGGCACATCAGCAGGGGACGCAACCTACGACAGAAGGAAGCTTGTTGATGCTTCATTTCATCTTCACTCAAGATTCTCAAAGGTTTCAACCGTCCTCCCATGTGTAGTACTCCTGTTATTAGAAATGTTCTATTTGAAAATACCAAAACTTGTTTTTCCTTTCCTACATGCCATACAGGGAATCGCTTCTCTCTCCAGGTGCAGACTTTACAACACTTTTGGCTTTGTGCTACTTGGAATTCTTGAGAGAAAAAACAACATCTTCTGCACCCCTCTTCGTATCGGTTACATTTTCATGCACAAATTAATTTCACACACAGCTAATTTCCAAAAGTACGATAATGATCTATGATCTGGGAAATCTTGTGATCTACAAGTGTCTTATCAAAGCAGGCTATCAGAACGAAAAGTCATTCCCCCCAAAGACAAGAACAGAGGGAAAAGTGTGAGCCCATGTGTGTGTGTTTTAGTTTGAACAAGTGTGACCATGAGCTCAAAGGGCATTTGAATCTCAAGAGCTCATTCCCCCGATTTGGATCTCACTTAGGAAAAGGGAAAAATATGCCCTTCAACTCGAATGGCTTGCAGAAGACACGTCACACTCACACACACACACACACACACACACACACACCAGAAACTTCAGACCTTGTGCACCTCATCAGCTTTCCCCTCCTTTTTTTGTGATTTCTTCTTTGCCATGTCCTCATCTCCTCTGATCAAAGATAACTGATCGTTATCAGAGATCCTGAAACCAATCACTCTCACTTCTCATTGTTGGCACTGTAATCCATTACAGTTCTACAAAAGCCCCGTCCTTCCCTGCTGAATTCAACCACATCCCATTGTCTTTTCCCCCTCAATCCACATTTCTTTTGCTCTCTCAAAAGTATCCTCATTTCTCACCCACTCTCTCTTGATTGTTTTTCAGCAAAGCGGACAGACACCTTATTTCTTTGGCTGGTTTTAATACACTGAAAGTGGGGAAGGCAAGAGTTTGGGCTGCCCTGATGGGTAAACAGTGCACAGGAAGATGTCTTAGAGTTTACTTGACTCCTCCATCAAATTATGTTGTTGTTGGCTGGAATGCATTAATCATCTGGAGGAAGATTTTCTGATAAGGTGCATATGTACCGTGTATATGAACATAATGAAAATGTATGATATGTGAGCAGCATTCAGAAGGAAATCTGTGAAACAATAATTGAAGGAAACATAGAAACAAATACAAAGTGTAGAAATGACCAGTGGTGGCTTACATGCTCCCCGTGGCTGAGCTGCTGTCTGTGGGCAGAGAGCCGTTGGAGCGCTCCATCTGGGCCAACCTGAGGAAAAGAAACCCTCATCAGTGGCTGACACTTAAATTACCCGTTAAAACTGAGACATTTCAACGCCGTCATCATCTCATCAAAATGCAGAGCAGCGATGTCAACAAATGAGGATCTCAACACCACAGTAGCACACCAATAAAAATTGAAAAGAATGTAGTCTCGATGACGAATGACCAAATATGTCTTTGTGGTCTAGTATGTGTGTGCACAATCATATCTTTTGTGAGTGTGTGTGTGTGCACATGGGGGAACTGTTTTTTTCTGGTCATATATTCAGACAAAGCTGCCATGCTAATGAGGCCGGTTCCTCAGATCTAAGCCTGTATTTCTATTTACTGAATGTAACGAGGAGGCAGCAGGGTTTGTCCAGCAGATGAAGAACACGATTCACACACTAAACTTGAGGATGAAATTGAACTGTGATAGAATATGCATGGAGGGAGATATCTAAAGTTATTATACCACTGGTTAAACCTCATCACTGTGTGCATTTCTCCGTGCAAATCTATAAGCTACGCTATAATCTACAATGTCAGCATCTAGATTTCAGTTAAAATTGTAATTCAAAAGGCTTGTGTCTGTGTCGTCGCTGATAAAACAATGCAGGCGGAAAAACGCTGAGCGAAGGTTAATGGTGTGTGACCAATGAAAGGTTACAGGCCAGACAGAGCAGCGCTGCATCAGAAGAGCCTTCATGATAAAGCGTTTTTGTGGAAGGACGCCGGGTTCTGTTTTGAAAAAAGTAACCCTTGTTCCCTTTAGAGAAGATACGCTTTGGACAGATTAGAGATGCATTCGAGGGGAACGATGGGATTTGTGATACTTTGGGGTCTTAACGATCACTTATCTTAATATCAAACATGACAGGTTTTCCATCTCAGTGCAGCAGGACACCAGTTTGGTGATGTTGGTGATGATTAACTGCAGATCACACACTGTGTACATGAATGGCATGTACACAGCGGGATCATTTAAAGGAGGCGGCTGAAAACAGCATATTCCCACTGCACTCAAGGATTATATAATATCTAGAGATGCAGTGTTTTTCACTGTGTACGCATTAAAAGGTTGAGGCTGACATTAACGATCCCATATTCAGAGGTACACTTAAACATTTGTGGAGCATTCATTTGTACAGATTCCTGGCCATGACAGAAATAGAAATATTGTTCAGTTGTTCTGGTGCTGTCAGACGGGAAACTGGAGAATATATTTTTTTGCTATAATTACTGGTGACAGAGATTTCAAAATTCTTATCTTTTGTGGTAAACTTGCTTTCTCCTTCTTTCTGTCTCAGTAAAGTCCCGGCAATAAAGCCAGTTTATATTCCCCAAAAGGATTCTTTGATGAATACTGGAATGTATAGATAGACAGAACGTGCTTTGTTTGTGATTCTGATCTAAAAGTTGAACTCGTTTCATAGTGTAATGAGAATAAATAGCAAACATCTCCTCAAGAAGCTCAAGGGCAATTCATAAAGACATCCAACACAATTTGGATTTGTATGATTTACAGTCAAAGGAAAACAACAATTCTTTAAATGTTTCCTTAAACCATTGTACTACATGTGCATCTATGAGGTTTTGGGTTTTCATTTGATTTCCTTTTGTATTTTTTACCCTCTTTCCAATGCATAATATAGTATATGCTATTTTAAATGTCATTTTTCATCACTTCCCTTTAAAAGTACATTACTCATTCTATAATGAAGCTTTTTAAATGTGCTACATTTAAATGCAGTTAGCAGGTCGTGTATGTGTGTGGGTTGTGGCATCGGAGATGATGAGATGATGATTGGGGAATGCAATGCGTACCTGCTGGCATACTGCTCTATCCGGGAGTGGGTGTCATCATGAGAGAGCTGAGGTGACTGGGACAGCCTGGAAATGAATGGGGTGATGGAGATGAATGAGATTCTGCATGCTCACACAACCTCATTAACACACAGAAATTCACAGGCACATGCACACGCTCGCTCACGCTCGCTCACACACACACACACACACACACACACACACACACACACACACACAC
>NW_022280121.1:58950-67577 GCF_004355925.1 Anarrhichthys ocellatus
ACACACACACACACACACACACACACACACACACACACACACACACAACCTAATGGGCCTTCACAACATCACCTAGAAAACCAATCTGATGGTCCTAGAGAAAGAAATGGGAGAGCGGGGTGATCTACGCAGCGGTTGGATGTTTTTTGACAGCCGCTGCTGGGATGAGAAACCAAATTCTAGTTGGATGCTTTAGAGAAGAGTAGGTGACGGCAAGGCGAAAGTGGGTGAGTTTTTCGGTTGCATGTTCAACCAGTGGATCAGGCAGGCGAGTAGGCAGGCAGGCAACATGCAGTGCAGTCATGGCTTAGTTGGATTGAGGACTTATAGGGGCGGAGTGAGTGAGGAGAGAAGGGAGCAAAGGAGGTGTCATTAAAAGGCATTCCGGTCTGAGACGAGGTGGTGTTGCTGGTGGCGTTGCTGGTGGCGTAGATACTCACTCATACTGCTCCGGACACATGCTGATGAGGGTGACAGGACTGTAAGAGAATTGGAGGGAGGGAGGGAAGGGAAGGAGGGGAGGGGGAGTTTAGGTACCACAAAACATTTCAGGGGCCAAAACACAGCAGGTTGTGGAAGAAGTGGAAGGAAATGTCTGTCCAACATCCGAGTGGCTGGACTCCACACGGAGCGAAAGGCATGTCAAACAAACAGTCACCAATGTATTATATACACCACATGTGGTTATGATTATCCCCTCTGACATTCTCTGACACCTGCATCAAAGTAGACTTGTGACACAGGAAATGTGTCGATTGATCTGTCAGTTTTGAAAGGGTAAAGATGGGCATGCGGACCTGTCGGCACACGGTAAATTACTCAGGCTGTGTGTATGAAAGCTCGCACGGGAAAAGATTGATCGTGTCAGTTGGCTTTGCCGCAGTCACATATATTTCATTTAAATGTGTTTTTCAAAATGCCTGCTGCATACAGGATGATATGGCCCAAAATTCGCTCCCCTTTCTCATTTATTTCCAGCAGGATTTACTGAAATAACATGTCAGCAGAAAACATACAGAACCTATTTTGGAGTTAATTTGCATCAGTATATTATTTTATAAAAAGATGTGTTGGCTGCATAAGAGCTCAGTAAATGCTGTTAATTAGAGATTTTGGAAACAAAAATGTGACAAACCCAGACGCTAGAGGCATGTGTCTTGAAGTCTTTTCAAGGTTCCTAGTCCATGATAATTGCAGCTATTCTTAGAGACGCAGATAATAACTTTATTATTTGTAAGCAAATGGGACACTTTTATCTCAAGAACACAAAGAAATGGATCTTTTTCCACAGAGGAGGCTTGATAGAAATTGGTAAGATAAGGTTGAGGTTGACATTCTTTTGCCTCACGCTTTTTTGTTCCCACATTAAAGCAGGGAAATTTAGATGGAGACTTCTGCCTTGGTGGTTATGTTTCTCACAGCGGGTCGGCCAGTGTAGTCACACTTCTGTAGCTGCGAGGCAAGTTTGAAATGTAGCAGGGGATTCAGACGGAAAGAGAGAAAAACTGGAAAAAAAACAAAAACGGATCGGGGTCGGCAGGGCAGACTGAGCTAACTATTCAGAGCCTGTGGTGCGGCATTTATACGCGCCCCCACCATCATTCATCGCTAGAGGGAAAAGTCAATCTGCTCATTTTGTTTTTCAGGAGAGGGATTTCAGTTTTCATCTTTGCAAAAAATTGATAGCTTTTGTAGAGTGTAGATGGTTTTCCTTTCACCCAAATGTGTCTGACACGCATTCAAAACGACACAACCTTCAGATGGATACTCGTGAAAAGACAGTTGTACTGAAGGCAGAAACACAAGCTACTGTAACAGAGAGGGAGGAGGAACTGGAAATGAGTGAAGGAAAGGTGACTGAAGGAAAGAGACGGAGGGGAGAAATCATGCCAGCAGAGACCTTGGGAGTATTTGGGGCCTGATAAATGTGGCTGCTGTAAAGGCTGGGTTTTTATGAAAGGTTTGTTGTGCCTGTTGAAGTACAATAAGAGGGAGCAGAGCAGAGCCCGGTTCACTTCTCTCTTCCACTGGTATCGTGTGAAAAGTCTGACCAGCTAAAGGTCTCATTCACTTATGTAGATCATATAGAGGCATTCAAATGAAATTGAGACGGTTTCATAACCAGTTAAAAGTCCCTCACGGTCACTTTAAGAAAACGTATTTGTACAAATGGTGCTGTCTGTGTTATACTTGTCTTTTCAGAATTGATGATGGTTTCTAAAAAGTTAGTTAATTGTGCCGTGCTAGTCGCTCTGTCACAGTTAGCACTGCTTCCCTCTTTTCTACTTTTTCTGTGTCATGGATAAAAGACAATGAGCGCTGTTGACACCTCTACCCGTCTGTCAGAAAGACGGTTAGAGGGCTGACAAGAGAACGTGTGTTTAATGTGGAGCCGGCACACGTAGATGCTGTGTCCCACCATAACTACCACAACGCACAACTCCATCATCGGCAGATAGTTTGGAAATAAAAAGGTTGTGCTTTACCCTTAAACTAATTTGCTTGGGCGAGCTTATCTACATGTAATAAACATGCTTAAATAAAAACATTTCCCTAGTGTAATACAACAGAAAATGATTTTGTTTAGACTGGATTCTGAAAAAAAATAATTTCAAATCCCCATTCAACTCCATTAGCCCCAATGCAGCAGAGGCTCATCTACTTGATCTGGTTATGTAGATTAACAAACAACAGTCAACACTGAGTGGGAAACTATTAGAGCGGTTCTTTCACATTATCAAACATAGCTGTGACGAATCACAATCCCATCTGCCCTGAAAAGAAGCAAAGGTATAAGTGGGAGGTGAGAGTGTAGCTGGTGTTTTGCTCTCTCCAGGTGGAACGAAACAGAGAGGGTGGAATTAAACAAGAGAAATGATACCAAAGTGAAAAAGAAAAAGACAGCGAGTGAGTGCATCTCATTTTCTCTTCTGCTGCCACAGTATTAAAAAAAAAATCTCCTTTTTAGAAGTTCACTTTGTTCAGACTAATAGAGCCTGACAACGCACTAAAATTGTTTTCTTATAACATTGTTCAAAATTGTACACAGCAAGAGAAACTGGAAAAGTCTACTTCAAATCTTTAGTTGTGATACTTAGGATGACGCTAGTAGTACGTTTTCTTTAAATTGACTGATTTATCAGATTTGTATTAGACACAAATAAAGAAATAAAAAATAAAGAAATATTTTCATTTCAACAAACATGAAAGCAAATGTTATTTATGTTTAACCAATCTGTATACTTCCTGAATTCTAAGCAGGGACCCTGTTCCAATTACAGAAATACCCATATCAATTTAGGTCACATATTAATTTTAGTGACATGGAGATGGCAAAAGCCAATGAAGTGGGATAATACAAGTCTAAAATGAATGCTGAGCATTTCTTAACACTGATCCTATGTTGGAGCCACATCTTATAGACAGTCCAATAGCAAAGAAATAGCACATCCAGGCTTATTTCAACACATAGAGCTGTTCATTGTGCACTCAAGCCTGTGGCTACATGTGGAAAGCGCACAGTTCACAGGAGAGAGATAATCCAGAAAGAGAGATGGGAAAATGATGACCATGATGAAATGGTCCTAAATTTCTTAAGTCTCCATTCCCTTCTGCCGTATTTGGAAAAGATCCTTGCGTTTCGCCACAATTCCTCAACCTTTTAGAGCCATTTATCAAGTAGGCATCTCTGCAGGAGTCATTTTTCAGAGAGGAAGGGAAGTGAGAATAGAGCAAGGTGGGAGGTGAGGGGGAGGACGGGCAAGGATGGGAGGCATGAAGGAGGGAGTGCAATCCATCTGAGAAGTGACTGTGTGCAACTGGATGTCGAGGAAAATCCATCTCGACTGAAGAGGTGAGTCACTGTGAATAAACATCTTTCAAGACTTTTTGGTGCTAACAAGATGCAAAACTACATTGTTGAAAAGTATGAGAGCCCGAGTGGGAAATGTGTGACAGGCAGAGAAAAAGGAAAAACAATAAATAGATTGATGGATAAAATGTAGAAAAAAAACACCAAAACATGTAGAACAGAGTCTCGGAGCAGCTGGGCTGGTATTCGAAAGGGCCACAACTCAGAAAAACACTCCGATGTGGAGGATGAGGAGCCCACCTGAGGCGTCTGCATAATGTGGGCCGAGTTAAATGTCTCTCCGGGGGGATTTAAGGCTGGCAGGAGCAGGGACATGAATCAGACGCAGTCACTGGAGCAGGTGCTGCAGAAAGAAGATCTACAGTGTAGCGGCGGCACCTAGTAATGACTGGACCGACAGGTAAATAAACACATAAACTGAGTGGTGAATTAACACTGCCCACATACTGTAGCACAGGTGTGTGTGTGTGTGTGTGTGTGTCAGGCATGAGACTTCTCATAACCTGTGACCTGAAGGAACTAACGGTTCCAAATTCACGACTGGTCACTGAAGGTGACTGGGACTTTGCTGTCTGGACCCCTTAGCTGTGGAACTCCCTTCCTGGTAATGTAAGGCAGGCAGATTTGCTTTCATGTTTTATTATGAAGCATTTTGTAACTTTATTTTGAAAGGTTCTATTTAAATAAAGTAATTATTTGGCAAGAAGATGCACCTTTACCAATTTTACACATCAAAGTCAGTCATGGAGGTCACTTGTCTTATCAAGTTGAAGGATCCAGGAGAGTCCATTTTTTTTAAAGGATTTGATTTAAATCCGTCTTGTAGCTAAAACCCGCCACATGTTCATTTTCACTCAGAAGCATGTCACATAACAGAAGCCAAAGACAACTCCCCTTTTGAACGGCATTGTGATGCATGATAGAAACAAACAGAGAGGATTCTGTTTCAGTCAATCTGTAAATGTCACATAATCACATTGGAGTGTTACTTACGTTTCCATGTTGTCGCCCTCTAGAACTGTCTGGACCGGTAGGTAACCGAGCCGAGGATGTTTGGCAAAGTACTTCTTCGATCGGAATTTGTTCTTCAGCACTTTGGTGAAATCACGCATGTCCTCACCTGATGTCGTCTGCAGTACGAGAGAGAGAAAGTTTATGCTATTTATTGCATGCATTTCCACAGTCTCTTATGCACACATCAGCAGCATATGCATTTGTGTGGAAGAGAATGGGTTGTGTTAATTAGATACTTAGCAAAGGTGTTCCTCCTGCAGAAGCAGTTTCTGCCTTGCAAGCAAACAACAAATTACCACAACAGTGTGACCGGAGGGGGAGAAAATCCCCTCGCAGAGGATTCAGACAACCACCGCTTAACACAAACACACACACGCAAATGCACAACTCCCACACTTGACAGATGGGGAGTAAATGAACAGGCTCTATTGAGTTCATTGGGCTTATTAACTAATCCAAGCAACTTAAGATGGTAGCTTGAGCAAACCAACAGACATTACTGAACAATTAAGCTAAAGCTGGAAAAATAATTTGTGAAAGTTTATATGTGTGTGTGTGCTTTTCTCCTTCCCGTCTGGTTTAGCAGGCTTTTTCTGTTTAAGATTGAGTTTTTTTGCCTTTTTCAGTGTGACAATGTGGATATAGACAGGAAACAATGAGGGGAGAGAGAGGAAATGAGGGGGGGGGGGGGTGTGAAACAAAGGTCCACAGCTGGAATCTAGTCTGAGATGTTGAATTTGCAGTGTGTGCATCATAACCACAAGGCAACCGGGACGCTCTCTGACGGATTGTGACACCGCCACAGTCGAACGCAGACAGCATCTCCACTTAGGAAAGGTAAAGACATTTAAATTACAGTAATCAATACAGCACAGCACCACATCTAGCTTCTTCAGCACTGAAAATTCCCATTGGAACTATGAAAATGTCACTCCCATAAAAATGAAAACCTAATAAAAAAAAAAAAAAAAGCAATACTGTGGCCATAAAGTACACAGTACGAAAATAAAGAGAGAAGGAATCTTATTAGACTCACAAACGCTGCTATCAGTCTTTAAATCTCTGCAAAATCGGTGTTTTGAAGAATCATTATTCAATACGGACTCGATATTTTCAAAGTTTTAAAAGTGAAACACAATTTGGTTTGAGTATAGCGAGGAGTGAAAATACAATTCCATATGATGCCGATAGTTTCTCTTTGTTTCCTCTGAAAAGTAACAAACAGTTAAACTCAACTTCAAGTTTCATTTGATTTCGGCAGGCATTCTAGATTTGGGTCTTGGATACATCCAACACCTTTGAACTGCTAGATTTGGGTGGTTTCCTACTATTCTATAGTATCTTGCAGTTCAACAAAGCTCTGTTAAGTTGCAGTGTTAATTAGCAGCAAGTGTCACATGACATCAGAGCTTTTCAGCAGGATCCAAGTCAAAGCTTTTTCAAGCTTTTTCTTGCTTTTGTTCTCCAGACATTCCAGTATTGATTTCATTGTACTGTATGCTTTTAGGTCAGTTTGAGTATAAAATAGGCTGATGCACCCGTCCTAGATGTTTGGCGCTGCGAAGCAAGCTGTCCTCAATAATTTGCTTGTATTTGGCTCCAGTTGATGCTCCCTTTATCCTTGTTTGTGCTGAAAAGCCTGCGGACAGTATGCTGCTGTCACAGCCATTCTTCAATGGTGATGGCGATAAGTTGTGAGTGACTGCTTCCTGGCAGATGCAGAGCTCAACATTAAGGCTGATAAGATCTAATATTAATTTAATCACTGATAGTCTTTTGCTCTCAGACTATCAAAGAACTTTTAGCAGCTTGCGGTAAGCTGTCAAGAGCCTCCGACCACAGACTGGGTCAAGATGAAGAATTCATATAATTTGGATTAACCGTAGGGTTGATATTTATTAGTTGTAGCAATTGGGAATAAAATTAGGGCTGCACCAATGGGACTTATTCAGTCCAGATACCTGGGCTTTGAGTATCGGCCGATACAGAGTACTGATCTGATACCAGTTTTTAAATTAATAAGCTGTAATGACTCGCTGTGTGGAAGTGAATGGGATCATTCTGTGGAAGGCAACATAAGGTTTAACTTAAACATCGCTTTCCTAACATTTTAAAACAAAATGTAACAGATAAATACATAGATTCAAATGCAGTGAATTGTTATGTATTGAAATAATGTTATCCTATAGCAACCGATATTCAATCCAGCTGTCTGAGTCGGTATCGGATCAATATCTGAGATCAGTATTGGTGCATCTCTGAATGACAAACTTTCCTTTTATGGGAATCCACTCTGATTTTAAGAAGTGACATTACAGAATGATAAATGGTAAAAGGACTTTTATTGATATAGTGCCTTTCTACTCTTCCAAACACTCAAAGCGTCTTACATTAACATGTCAACATTTACCCATTCATCGACATGAATGAACGCAGCCGGGCATCGAACCATCCTTCTTCCAATTACTGGACTACCCGCAATCACTCCTGAGCCACAGCTGCCCAACCTGGAAGATGTTGAATCCTCTCTCAAGTCACAGTTTATTTCCTCCTTTCTGAAAAAGCAGCCGAACAGTAAACTCCTGAGTGATTAATATGCCCTGTAGTTGCGTAATAATCTTTAACCACCATTTAAAGTGTTTGTTGTTCCAGCACAGATAAAGTTTTTTTCAAAGCAGTGGCAGGCAGCTGCTGGGCATCTTAACTTAGGGAAGAGTGATCACTACTCCCTACAGCTACTCTCCCGGAGTCAATATCTATCCCATTTGCAAAATTGAAAAAGCAAATTAAAAGACAGAAATGAGAAACGTCTCCACTTGAGTCACTCAAAGTTTGACGTTAAGCAATATTGAAACGAGTTGGCCCACAAGTGCGCGATCCTAATTCGGAAAGAGGGCAATGTTCAATTTCGCCAAGCTGCCCCTTTTCTAATATTCTTCTCTCTGCGTAGTAGTAAAGTGAAATATTGCTTTCTGGCAGGAATCATAAAAAGACCTCAGAGAGCCACAAGCATTTTACCATTTGTTCGTGAAAATTAAAATGAAGCCAGAGGTCTGTCCGGAGGGTTGATTGTTGAACAAGTTGGAGAAATCAATTGCATGGGAAGTAGGACGTAGAGGCAAGTGGCGGGAGTGATTAATCACAGTGAGGGGATACAAATCTGTTCTACTTCTACTCTACATTTCATACTGTATATGAAACACCTTCACAACAACAACAGCACTATGAGGCCAAGTGGTTTTCTGAGACTTGACTCAACCCCATTTGATCTCAGAGAACGATGAACTTGATTGGCCGACGCACTACTTTGCCGAATGACTTTGCATTGCGACAAAAGTTGAGCGAGGTGAAACTCTTGTGCAGGAAGACCAGAGAATGAGATGTTCACCAATCACAAGTGGGTGAAAAATTCAGCTGTCCACGTACTTTAAGAACAACTAATTCATAGAATCGCTAAATATTTGTAATCTTTAAAATGGATAAGTGAAGAGTGTGAGCGAGTGGAAATGAGATGCTGTGTGAGATGAGCTGCTGAACAACGTGTGCGTCTTGGTCCGTGTTACTCCCTCACCGGTGTGCAGTACTCCACCATGGGGTAGTTGAGCTTGTGGCCCTTGGCGGTGCGCCCAGAAAAGAAGCAGCTCTGACACACGTCGTAGTTGAAATGCTTCAGACTGCGATACCTATAGAAATAAAGAGAGAGAGAGAGAGAGAGAGAGAGAGAGAGAGAGAGAGAGAGAGA
>NW_022280121.1:67587-73782 GCF_004355925.1 Anarrhichthys ocellatus
GTTGAGTTGAGAAGTTGTGTGGGTAGATGTAACTTGTGTAAGATGTAAAGGTTGTGTGTGAGCACATATGCAGCCCTACAACACGATTCATCTGCAGGCTACACTGAAGCCTCCTGGAAAGCAGTCGATATACCTCGTTACTTTGTCACACAATCCTCCACATGCACACACCCTTTCTCGATATGCTGACTGTGTGACAGACAGTTGGATTTCCACCAAAACACAACGTGACAACTGTCAGGATGTTGTTCTCAGCAGCAGCTGTAGCCAGAAGGCCATTTAACCGCTCAATTGAGACAGGGCCCATTCAGACGTAATAGCTTAAGTCTTTTATCTTTCCCTCTTCTCCAGCCCTCCCAAGGTTAGCTGACTGATGAGCTACGAGAGGCTGCCATATATCAAAGGATGCAACAGCGCACACGACACCAGCAAGTCAAAAGCACCATTACGTACCGACAGGTAGCATATTACTATGAAGAGGGGGCGTTAATTCACCTTCACAGCTGGATTTGCTGACCCTTAATTCATGAGTATATACACTAACAAATGTGGTTAATGATAGACCCTGTATTGTCTGGCCTCATTAGTGGACATCCTATTGTTAAAAATAGCTTTTTATTAGGTTCCTTTATGCAGAAACTCTTAATGTATGATCAACTCAAGCAGTGTTTGAAATAGGAACAAAGGAATTAGAATAAGGGCATCAACACTAAAAATAACACTGTTACAGCTGACTCAGGTTGGTGAGATATATACAGTATGTTGCAGTCAGCCCATCGTAGCTGGTAGCTTACTGGTGATTGTGACAGCATCACAGAAATATTGATGGTTTATTTTCCACAACACAAATATGATATATTTTCCTAAAATCACGATTTCATTTTTTCAAAATGAATTCTGCAGTTGTCACGGGGTGTGTAGAAAAGAATTTGTGGAGTAGCTAAATACATTTGTTACATGTACCCCTGGTTGGGAATCACTGATTTAAACAATGGCAATAAGATGACATGAAAAAACGAGATTAAAAGTGAGAAATAAAACTGCTTTAAAAAATAAAGGTCAACATCCAATTTTAAATTATTACTCTCACAAATGGTCATATTAAAAACACCATGAAGGTCTTTTGTCTCACTGACATTTAGTAAGAGAAGCAATTACATTTTAATTATTGTTGGCAGGTCCAAAACTGACAGTAAGTACGCAAATGTAGCGCACGCATGTTCAGGACAAGTCTGCTTGACTGCACAGGAAATGGTGCATGTTGAATGTGGCTCTTGGCTCGTTAACGATCCCACCAATTTGTGGCGGTTGAGTTGACATTTATCAAATGTAAACATATCTGCTGACACAATACCCTGCTTGAGTTCTTGGATGATCCCATGTACCATGCTAGTTTGAACACGACTGCTACTTGCAAGGGTGGAAAAAATGAAATCTACAAAATGCCTGCTGTGCATTTTCCTTCCTCTTTCTCTCCGCCATTCCCTCCTTTGCTCCCTCTCATCGATCAATGACAGAACTTGGCAGACGTGTGCTTCATCAAATGTCTGACTGTATTTCTCTTTTTGCTGGCAAAGCAAGGAATCTGAAGGGGACAATACAGCAACCCTACTTCACTTGGCATAGTGTTACACATATCTCCAGCCACGGAAAAAGCTTTTCCCTGCACAACTGGTCAGAGCACAACGAAATTGTATGATAAATTGACAACAGCTGTTGATCAGCAACGCACATCTTTTGTTTACCTGTTGTTACTGTATACCTTTAAGATACGGATCAGGAACCAGCTGAAACAAAGGCAGCTGTGTGTGTGTGTGTGAGAGATTGTAAGTCCTGCACAGTATCAGAGGGTGGTCTGTTATGGATTATTGCCAGCCAATCAGCGCTTTGTGAACTTTGTGAATGTGGGAGAGCACCGCATGTTTGTGTGTACGAGCGTGTTGCTGCCTTTGTGAGGATGTGTGCATGTTTCCTTGCAAACCAGAGGATGGTATTTAGTCAGTGGTGTATCAGCTGTTGACATTTAGATAAATGTCTGCCCTCCAGAGCAGATCTGCCCTTTATGCTTAACCAGGAGAGAACACAGAACACAGCCACATTCTGTGTTTGGGTGTGAGGCCTGTCACATGTTGCAAACTTGTTTATATTTTGTGCGTGTTCACCTGAAGCCAACAATAGGACACTCCTTGCAGATGTTGCACTTGGCCTGATGTTTTGCTGTCTCTGCAGCAGCCACTCTGTGCAGGACAGGAAGCCAAACCATGGACTGGGGCTCCAGACGCATCCAATCAACAAACTGCCTGGGCTCCAGCTCCACCTTATTGGTCACCTGGGTGTAAAAGAGGCAGGGCCAAGAGTTAGGAGCATTCCAATCAAAAGTTCAGTTTACAGTTTCCAATGAAGTTCCCACAAAGCTGGTAAACTGTAAGGGCACTTTGCATCATGATAGAGAAACATCCACAACATCATTCGCATAAATGAAAAACAGACTGTAACTCTTCGCTTGTTACTGAAAGCCTAAGAAAGATGCAGACATATTTAAGATGACCATACATAACATGACGATTCCCTCAGGCACATTACGGCCTTGAGTTGTGGACCAAGATGAAATAACTTTTATGAGCTCTCTATCCATGTCTATTGGTTGAAATATCAAACAATAAACATTGATATTGCTGCTGTAATCTACACCCCCAAACTCCTATTATTAACTGCTGCTCGTGGAAACTTTGAGGTGTAATTGTTTATCTAACCTATACTTGCACAGCGCTACATCTATTGTTTTAAATACTCCGGATGAGAAACAATATCTAGGCTTCTCCAAGAACAACCAGCTAAAAAACAACAGTGTCCACTTTTTGTCCAACATTTGTACCTTTTAGGACCAACCTGTCAATAAGGAGAAACATAACAAGACATTGTTAACACATTTATATTTCAGGAGACTATTTGCCCGACTGCAGATTATAATGAGCTCATTGGAAAAGCCAGCACAGGATGAGAAACTTTGATGTGGCTGTTGCTACCACTAAACAAATCAAAGACGACCTTTCCATCATCCCTGACACACAAAAAGGGCAGCAAATGGAGCAAAGGGCTGAATACATTTGAAACGGTAGGAGAGAATAATCAGAAGGCATAGAGTGAGTACGTGCGTGTGCATGTGTGGGTGTGTGATCCCTTCCCAAGGCTTATGGTGTGCAAGACTGTAAGTGTCTCAATGTTATTAGCATATCCTCCTGAAAATAAATTCATGCTGCAAAACAAGCTACAGGCGCATTCCAACCTGGAAATTGGAATCAGGGATTGGCTTATTTAATCAATGTGTGCAGTCAACTCACAGTGACAACATTCACTGGTGAGCTTTAATTTGGGATAAGTTTAATGAGTTCATAGCACCGAATATCGAAAAGGTCAAGTACCAAAAACTGGCAAATATTTATTTGGATTTGTGCTCTTCTTCACTGATGAAAGGTTTATTCTATATAATTTATGAGGCAGCATTTAAACAACATTGAACATTTGAGAAGTTTTTGTTCAGCTGTAGAAAAACGTGTTCATATTACTAAAAGTAGGAATCAGTTCTAAAAAAAAAAAAATAAATAAATAAAAAATAAATAAAAAAATAAAAAAATCAGGTATCGTATTGGCATTAGTGTCAAAAAAGTCAAACGATACTCAGGCCTGAAGATCGTCTGGTTAAATGCATTTCAGGTGATCAATCAGTGATTATCTTTAATGTTCAGTGAATAATGTGGCCATTTTGAAAAGTTGAAAACCATAAAATTAAGTGTTAATTAAGTGTGGGTTCTTTCAGACGAGTTAAAGGGCATCCTGAAAGAAGGCTTCTGCAAATTACTGGTTGAAAAATGAGAATTAAACTTCCAACCTGATGACATCTCAAATCATCTTTACACCCTTCACCCTTCCATGTGACCTTCCCCTGCACAATCAGAGCAGGTCTCTCCTTTCCCATACGTTAGTCTCAGTGTCGCCTCCTGTCCCTCCTCCGCGTCACCTAACGGCAGAATTATAGCACTCCCAGATTAATTACTGCAGAGGAGAGATGTCTGGGAGGATGGCTAGATGGATGGATGAAGGAGAGGGACAAAGGAACAGTGAAAGAGGCCATATTTATGGCGGTGCAACTCATTCATCACAGGCCCATTAAACCAAATGGACTGGGTGACTGCAGTGTCACTGGCAGGGCAGACTGACACACAGGTGGCTTTGCTCACATTTATGTGTTAAATAAAAGAGAGAGAGAGTGACTGTTGGTGTGTGTGTCTGTGTTTATGTGTCTGGTTTCTACCTGCAAACTTGGTTTGATTATTGAATGATTAATGAGCAACTGAACAGCTGGCACATCAACTCCTGATCAAGGAGTGCATGCTCACCTCTCTGTGTGCATGTGTGTATTAATATGTCATCCAGAGAGTGAATTTGCATTTTTTTCGTATTTTGAGAAGAAAAGAGAAAGAAATAAGGTTCAAAACTGCCTCACTCTGCTATTTTGAGAGGCGCAGGAGATCAGGGAAATGTATAGCTTCCTAATTTCAATGTTTGGCTCCCATTTATGACTGACGAAGCCTGAGCCAGGGAAGGAAGAGTGAGAAAAAAATGAAACGGCCATCCTGGGGGATGAAGACGTCATTAAATGCCACTAACCTGCGGAGATAAACCAGAGGAAAGTGGTTAGCTGGCTGCTGTAAAACACTAGAGGACAGCCAGCAGAAGACTGGAGGCCATTTGAGACTTCATGGTTGGTCAGCAAAGCTTAAATATTGAAGCACTTTTACAGGATTGAGAGAGGCAGGTGATACAAGCTTGGAAGACATGGAGGAGTCTGGGGTGCTTAATGATAATTAACTTTGGGGAGATGCACTGAAACTTAATCTCTTACAGTACTGATTATCTGCCAAAAACTATTATCAGTAATGTAACTCTGAATATACTGACCACTTTGACCCACCTCTGGTTACTGCGACTCTAAAACCTTTACACGTACATGAAGCTAGACGAACCCACGGGTACGTTTAGAAGCCGATGCAGAAATGTTGGCAGAGACCGTTCCAGCTCTGTTACAATGCAGCGGAACAGCAACAACAATAAAAAATGTCATCTTTGTTCAGCTTTTCGAACACTGTGTCACGTAGATGTTGATTTATGTCAAACACAGTCTGACAAGAAGGGCTATATTTGAAAGAAGTCGTCTTGGGATAAAAGTGGAATATCAGCCATTGTTTTTGTTACAATTTATTTAAGCTGCAGCATGTGGCAGTCAACAGTTCTGTTTGTAGCAGATGCAAACTCTGTGCCAGGGGAGGGTCTTCCACTATACTGCAGGGCTACCTAAATATGTGGATATTCTATTTCATCAAAATAAGAATGACTAGATATTATGAAAGCTGTAGGCCGTTTTGAGACGAGTTGTAAATTTGAGTGTTGTACCCGAGTGGTTCTGGTGCAACATTGTAATCCCTAACTAGCCCTGGGCTGCGTTAGGGCTGCAACTACTATTTTCTTTAGCAATTAAGCTGCTAATTATTTTCCTGATTGACAAGGTCGGTCTATAAAATGTCACAAAATAATAATTGACTGACCAACAGTCCCAAAATCCTAAACCTGGAGTCTTTTTACTGGGGTTATGCTTATAAGTACACTGACATGCATGCCTTCAGTGCACAGTTACATGCGTGTGCGTGTCTCTGTGTGTGAACATACGTGCTGGAAGCAGCTGCGGACACTGGGTTCGATGTTAGAGCCTCCGAAGGCGGCCACCTCCCCGAGCTGCCTCGGGACCTGGATGGCTTCATGTAGCAGCAGACCAAGCTGCCTCTGGTCACATGTGTCCCCTGCTGACGCCACCTGGCTGAAGAGGTCTGACGGGGGTAGGGTGGAGGTTGGATGAGAGAGAAAGAGGGAGTGAGTGAAAGAGTCAATTCACGTGGGTGATATTTAGAATAAAAGATATCGGTATAAATAGATGTAGAGGGAGAAAGTGTGACGTTAAGAGCACGGAGTGGGAGGGAAAGTGTTAGTGTGTGTATATGTGGGTGGGAGGTGGTAGGGAGGACACAGAAGAAATCAGGGAAGAGATGCATTTTTAATCTATCAGTCTTACTTCTTACATGCCAGGTTCTCCCTCCTCTCTCTCTCTCTCTCTCTCTCTCTCTCTCTCTCTCTCTCTCTCTC
>NW_022280121.1:73792-78791 GCF_004355925.1 Anarrhichthys ocellatus
CTCTCTCTCTCTCTCTCTCTCTCTCTCTCTCTCTCTCTCTCTCTCTCCCTCCCTGCTTCCGACTCTCCCCCAAACTCTCCCAGAGATTGACAGAGCTGTTACTGGATATGGATGCCTGCCCAGTGACACGCAGGCTTCGGCCGGTTGACACGTTATATTTTAGATGAAGTTATGGAACATCTCCACAGCTCATGCACAAACTGAGCATGGGGGAAACGAAGGGCATGACAGGTCTTTCTGCTCCACTTGCAGATGACTTTGATCGCTGTGTGAAGACTGGCCCTGATGCCAGCTCCCGTTAAGCGAGTGTGTGTGCGCGCGGCACATGCAAACGCCAGCAATGACGCGTGTTCGTGACCCGCTTCCTACACACACCTCTTGAGTCGTCTGACTGATCACCAACTCAATATACTTTTGCCACAAAATTACATTTGACATGCACAACTGTCACAAAAAGAGTGTCGAATGGCAGCACGCCTGATTAAGTGTGTGTGTGTGTGTGTGTTGCACTGTAGCTATATGTATGGGACTGACAGCGAATGAGACTCCAAGAGAGTAAAGGAAGAACGACGCAATCAAGCATGGTTGATACCCTTCTCGGGCTAATAGAAACTGCCAGTGGAACGAATAAGCTCAGGAATGCCATGGCAAGAGACGGGGAGGAGAAAGACGAAGAGGGGAAGGAGGATGAAGAAAAGAGGGAACGTAAGAGTAAGTAAGACAGGACAGAAGACAAAAGGGCACTGTTGGATGGATGAACAATGCTGTGAGCAGTGACAGCAGTGGAAGATAGACAGAGAGAGATAAAGCACCAGAAACAAAGAGCAGGAAAAGCCAGAATGACAGTCTCCTCCCAGTGCAGCAAGCCTATATTCACGCTTGCTAATCCTCAAAAATAAATCAGAATAGAAAATTAAATAAAGAACAGGGGAAACGCGTAGGAGGTCTCTCATGCAATTAGACGACCCGCTCTCCAGCTCCTCTCTATCTCTGTCTTTCTGTGAGTTTGATTAATACAGCTGGGATTGCAGCTTTGCTGGAAGAGTAAAGGACGGACTCGCCGCAGTCCGGCGTGGACAGTGCGGGGCGGAACAGCGGTGCGTTTAAGTGCATGCATACATCAGCAGATTTCTAACCCCGTCGTCCAGTACTTACATTTGTATTTCTCCTCCAGGTGTCCCTTGGAGAGAGAGAGCAAACCGATCTTCATGGACAGGATGCGGATCTTCCCACTGCGACCACTTCAGGGACCCCACACACCCACACACACACACACACACACACACACACACACACACACACACACCAGACAGTGGCAATGAGCCAGTTGTATATATGGTGGGTGTATATTTGTGTATAAAGAATATGTTTGTGTGTATTCAGTTCAATTCAGATCTGAATTATATGCAACAGCAGTGATAGGAAATCATTAAGTGTTTGGAAAGAGAGGATTTTTCAAGTGTGTGTGTGTGTGTGTGCGTTTGTACTTCTATCATTGTGGGTGAGAGCTGGTGAGATTAGTACATTTTCGGAGTACCCACGAACGATGTTTAAGCTTGTTGCTTTCCAGCATGTGAACACACATATGATTATACAGTCTGTCCATAGTGTGTAGGCCAGTGCAGAGTGAATATGAACATGTATGTGTGCATGTCTGGTCTCATGTTGACATTGCCACAATATGTATATACAGAAGAGCGTGTAAATACGTATAACATAATCATTATGCACAGACGACGCCAATGCAAATGGATTTTAAAAATAGTCTAGCATAGTGATGATGAGATGTATCAGTTTTGCCACTTTCATCTGATTTAAGACATTTTACACGCCGTATTTCGAAGCGCATGTTTAAACGTGTATACAAACTCACTACAGCAACCCTGATTGCAATCATTAGTTACGTTTTCGAAAGGCAAGGACGCAGGTGGCGACAGGTTTTGTCATAATCTGTGACAAATTCAGAAAAGAAAGAGGCTTGTGTATAATCCTCCATCCTAAATGTGAACCAGATGGCATACGTACGTGTCGTAAACATTGAGCAGCCAGTTGAGACACATGTCAACGCAGAGCGGCACGTTGACCAGGTCTTTGTGCTCCTGCTCCAGGCCGTCGTAGATGGACGTCAGGCAGTTGATGACGTCGGGGACAGACAGCAGCTGATTGTTATTGGTGAGCTTGTGCTGCTCGAAGGTGTTCTGGGCCACGCTGAGGTCCAACAGGTCCACTGCAGGGGAGGAGGGGGAGGAGCGATGGAGGGGGAGAGTAGGAGAGAAACAAAGGGGAGAAAGTGAAGAAAGGTTAACGAGAAGGAACAAAGAAGGAAGAAAGAAAGAAAATTGTAAAAGAGATGACAAGGGACCAAAAGAGGTGCTTAACCATTAGTAACCTTTCTGACTTGTTCAATGGGCTTTCAGCAGCGGTTCAGATTTTTCTAAAAATGTCAAATCTGAACAGGATCGAGGAGCTGAAAACGGCACAGACTATTCATAGAGGCACTTATAAACGGCAGACGTGACTGATATTTTGTCCAAAATAGTTCAAAAACAACTAACTGTGAAAGTCTGCAGGGAGTACAGACAGAGAGCAGGCAGATCATTGTGGTGAAATATTAATATCAGAGAGAAATCTGAACAGAAAAAAGACAAACGAGGAAAGAATGTCAGACTTATAGTTAGTAATTGAATTTGTTGGCTACATCTTCAGAGACAGAAAAAATGGAATCTATTTATATCAATATCTCAATTTAACCTTCATTGTCTTCTATAATGCAGCTATCACTGATGTATCTTGAAAGTAAGACGGTAGAAGAAGAGAATATTTAAGAAAACAGGCTAATCAAGTCCTTCGGAACAAAACCATAAAGGACCCAGCTGCATAAACGCAAACAACACACAGAAACAAAAAAAATGATTAAACAATAGATAAAATACAATACACTTTCCGAAGCTGGTCATTCACACACATACACAGATATCGTGGGATTTATAGTGTTTAAACACCAATACTCCATCTTAACATGTCATTTTTCTTCATTACGGAGTATAATTTTCTAAGAATAAGCTAAAAAAAATCTACATATTGATTCTAAGCCAGTTTTGGGCATGTAGTGTGTTCCCACAAGAAAAGTGTCAAAATAAAGTATACTCAAAGGTGACAGCATGCCTACTATATACAGTCCATTACTGAATGTGCTGAGGCACGCCACTCTCCCACAATGCAATGCACATTTTCTTGTGTACTGTAATGCTGTGCATCTACTCACAGTATGTAGTACATGCTGTATAGAGTTTGTATGGATTTGGGACACCACTCATATGTTCTATTCTAGAGCATTGTTCTTCCTTTTTCTGTCTTGTAGATTGGCACTTCGTTAAATGTGCAAATGTTAAACTATTCATTTAAGACTATTGTGAATATACTGTGTGGAATTACTACCTAGTCTGCATTTGGGACCCAGTATTTTTACACAAATCTAGAGATGAATTAACTTTTAATCAGTGCTGTATTCAAGGTCCACTGGAAAGGTCAAACAGTTAACCCAACATGTAGACAGTAGTGCAACAAATATACAGGAGTGCTTTTTTTTTTTTTTTTTTAAAGGGATTGCGCGGCTTTTGCAGCTGCTAAACCTACACAATTAAGACAAAAAGAATCGCACCCCAAACTGTGCTGCCAGGCAAATTGCATCTCGGTGCTCCTGTGCTCTTTGCACCCATTTTAAATGAGGTAATACGCATACATTCGGCACAAAATTGGCCCCCTTTCAATGCAAATTAACCTCATTGCAAAAACAGTCAAATTCGACCGTCGTGTCATGAAAAATAAATTTAAAAAAGCTTCAGTCATTTTGAAAACACATGAGAAAAAAAGGACTTAAAAATAAGGTTATTATATAAATGAATAAACATTTTTTTTTTCTTTCCTCTCCCTCCTTTCCTAAATCCTTGGCTTAAATTGTTTCCCTTGCCTTTCTCTTAATTGCCTTGGGAGGTTTGGATGGAAGTGGTGCTCAGGCTGACTCTCCCCCCTCACAACCACTGCCCTAGCCTCAAGCGCATAATTTATACTTTGACATATAGATAATTGAAATCTAGATTCAAAAGAAGGGCAAATTGCACTCAGCTGCAAAAAACTTTTGCACTGTAATATTATCTCCATGTCTTTTGTGAATTGGACCTTGAGACGGGGAAGAATTTGGATGATGCAAATGATGCACATTTCCTGTTGCTGTAACTGGCCGTAATCCATTCTCTGTGAATTCACCCCACAGTGTGTTGTCTGCTACGGGTGTTAAATTACCATGACCAAAATAACAGGGCAGGACATGAATGTGGTGAAACGATATGCATAAGGATACAGGGGTAAGTATGTTGTATCACGGTACGTTGTATGTATGTAATACAAAAAACTATATATTGTGATACTCAAAGAGTATCAATATTTTCTTACACCCCTACAAAATAAAGGCTATGACTCTTTTCCATAAACCATTTAGACTCCCTCTCCTAGAGCCCGCATCCCGCTCACCTGCACTCCTCACTTAAGTGTCATTTGCCCTGTTGCATGCTCCTTGCAAACCCCTCTACGGCTCCTTGACTCACGTTACCTCCTGGTTCCCAGAAAGCACTCATTAGTGTGGTGTATCCGCGTGGAACGGCCGATGCCGTCAGAAAGCAAAAAACGTGGCTTCTGTCTGGCTTTCTCACATTAACGGGATGCCACGCAAGCTCATAGGTGCTTTACCAGCCCCCTGGCACAGACTTAACCCAATTAGACGTTTGATAGGATCCCTGTCATGTGTGTTTGTGCCATTCCCTCACACACATGCATGTGTACGTAGACACACCCACACACACACACAGATTTACAAACATTCATACTATTACACAAAGGTCTCGAAGCAAAGATTCCATGTGAATCCAGGCTAATAACTAATAACTACTGATCCTTCTGCTGTGCGTATGTACTGGCTTGTGTGTGTGTGTGTGTGTGTGTG
>NW_022280121.1:79191-81042 GCF_004355925.1 Anarrhichthys ocellatus
GTGTGTGTGTGTGTGTGTGTGTGTGTGTGTGTACATGGGTTTGATAGCCACCTGAGACTGTCGGTAATAGCCGCCTTTATCAAAGCTTCCATTATAAACGAGAAGACAGCAGCTCTTGTGTTGAGAGAAATAAAAAAATAATAAAAACAAAGCCTATAGAAATCCCACCTGTGCACACCAACATGAGGCTATACTCAACAAGTTTCACACAGTCACCAGCTGTGACTGTGCACAGTCAAAATCCTGCCCATACACACACTGAAACAGAGTGTGCCGTTTTAAAAGCCAAAATATCCTTGGCTTCTGCACTGTTCTGGCACAGCATCTGGCGAAGCTTCAAATCATTACTGCAGCCCCTCGTTGCACTCAAGACTTCAAAAGAAGCGGATCACGACTGCAGGTATTAAGGTGTGTTCGAGTGTATGTGCGTCTTACTTACAGCACAGTGCTTTCTGCAGCCTGCGGATCTTCATGGCTGTTCGGTATGCTGAGAACCTCACATTGTTCAAGTCCGCTACAGACAGGGATGGAGACAAAGAGATGAAAGGTGTACAGATGAAAAAAGCAAATCACAACACAAAGTGCAACAGAAATCTGCCCACCGAGTAACATAAGCAGGCCCTCTGTCGTCAATGACAGCCGACTTTTTCTTAGTTATTGTCTATGGAGATGACCGGGGGAGGGGAGGGGTGGCTGATGTGGTCTGTGTAATTAGGTTAGTGAGTTCTGTCTCGGAGGGGGCCGGTGCTATTTGTTGAGCTGCTGGCCTACAGCGAACGCTCCCAAAGTTTCACAGCTTATTACTTATCCGGCTGCTCATTAATGAACCGTCATACCAGCCACCCCACTGGGACAGACACACGCATATGGATATTAACAGGGAGCAGGAGAAAGAGCGAAAAGATCAAGGTGCAGTTTTCATCAAGGTAAATCTGAAGAGTAAACTAAACGGACAAGAGAGAAATGAGTCCACAGGATTGTGAGTTCACAAGAAAACCGAGAACACACCTGGAAAACTTTTCATTTGAACTGGAGAACTTCTATAAAACAGTTCACGGTGAATTTGGTCGATTATCCAGATGGACAAGAACATGGTTTCCGAACACATATTTGAAATCTCAGAGACGATATGTGCAATATGATAAAACATGGCCAAATGAAACCAAAATTGAGATAAATCAAGGTAACTAAGAAAATATGTTTTTTTGTAATTAGATAAACTGCCCCTTTAACTAGATGTTTGGTCAAGATTATTCGAGGTACTGAAGATGCTAAGTGATTGTGTGTGTTTCTTACCTAGTGACTGGTATAGCTCTGTCATCTTTGGATGGTCCCAGCAGGTTGTCTGTGTCTGGTGACTGAAAAACACAACAGTAGTGGAGGACCATTAGACTGAGAAACGCAAAAAACACATAAGCTGACACACAAACAGAACAGAAGCCACTGACAACACACACACACACACACACACACACACACACACACACACACACAAACAAATAAACAAACAAAAGCTTTCAAGGCTCATCATAAAAACTACCTCTGTTAGTACTTAGAAACCTAAGGAACACAAAAACACACAAAATAGTACAGATAGACACAACAAGCACACAAGCTAACATCATCATCATCATCACTTGATGTGTGCAAACATTGTCGATGGCTTTATTGCCAACTTTTCTGTTATCAGGCACAAATTGGGGACAGAGGCTACAGATTCTTCCACAAATCATAAATCACACACAAAAAACAAAAAAAGCCGTCTGCATGAAAGAGCAAGACAACTCTCACACACACACACACACACACACACACACACACACACACACACACACACACACACACACACAC
>NW_022280121.1:81052-99948 GCF_004355925.1 Anarrhichthys ocellatus
CACACACACACACACACACACACACACACACACACACACACACACACACACACACAAATAGACACATACTGCGAATCCCTCTTATCACCACAGCATCTTTCTTTTCAAATACCAGGGGACATAAATATAAGGGGACCTCGTCTCAACTCCCTGTTTACATTTCTGCATCAGACAGAAGCCTCACAAATACACACATACAAAACAACACACCAAATCTACTGAAAAACCAATGGCATAAAAATAAATAAAATAAGGCTGTGCTAAAACTGATCAAACATGGTTGGCTTCACTCACAGGGCAGCAAAGAATCTGACTTTTCTCAAAGCTGCGGCTGCCAATCTGTGCATGTATTTGAGCTCTGCTGGTCGTGCTGTGGCTGTGTGTGTGTGTGTGTGTGTGTTTTATCTGGCTGTCAGAGGATGCACTCAGATCTGTGTGGAATGTTTGAGAAAATTTCTGGAAGACTGTTTTTTTGAAACAAAAGTCTGTTTTTGAATGCAGAGGCTCCCCTGTGGTTTCAGCGATGGCTCGCTCTCCGCTGACAGGCAGCAGGAAGTGGAGTGCTGACAGTGAACTGAGATGGCGGCGCGGCCCTCCTCCTACACAGATCTTCATCACTATTCAATGTCCGTACAGACTGATGAACCCTTTCACACTTTCACAGGCATCGCTTAGGCCTGGGTCTTCCGGTGCTGATGACAGACACACAAGGAGACAGACTGGCCAACAGCTACTGCCAAAGAACATTTTTATCAGTTAAGTGTAGAAGGGTACATTAGAGAAACAATAGACACACGATCAATTCACTACTAAAAAAAAAATCTCCATTTCCATCAACAGAAAGATCAGAAAGCCTGTGCTTATGTCCACAACTCATGTATGCCATAACGAGGACGACTGAGCTGCCAGGTTTAACGGTACTCAACGCTTTCCCTTCAATGTATTCCCTTTGTAATGCCTACGCAATCTTTTTGTCGTGCTTTAGGAGGAAAAAAATATCAAACTGTTGACACATTTACTACAAAGCTGCTGCAGGTTTGATAACACAGCAGGAAACATTCAAAGGCGAGAGGAGATGCCACAGGGAATATTAAAGAGCAACTTACAGAAGTACATCGTCAGTAAACAGTGGGAGGTCTTCCTAGTCAAAAATTGCTTTCACACCAGTAATTCGGTTTGAGTTAACACAGACCGGTGTAGTTGTTTAGTCCGCTGCAGAGTTCAGTTGACAGCTTTCATACCAGCTTAAAGTCAGTGGACAATTATTTGATTGGACAAGCAACAGAAAATAAATCAACAGCGGTTTCTCTCTGTTTTATATGACTGAAAATTTAATAATATTAGTGTTTTGGACTGCTGATCAAACAAAACTTGTAATTTTACGCGATAAATTAAAATTGTTACGTGGCGATAAAGCCACTAAAGCCGCTTGTGTCTTTTTGCACTGCATGTGACATTTGCTGCCTCATAATTAACCATATCAGCAATGTCCTCATAACTAGTGACTATGCCTGTCTATCTGTCTTTCCTACTAAAGGACAAAAAAATATCCCCATGGTCCGAGAGGTGGACGTATCCCATCAAACACTTCTGCTGTGTCTCCTGACAGTTAGTCATTGTTTCACACTTGGAGAGCACAAAGAATAATTATGAGTGTGCAGATGAATACTTGGATATCCAAATAGACAGAATAAGGGAAATATCTGAGGAAGCCAGAGAAAGATTTCAGGAACTTTTTTTTTTTTTTTTTCCCCTCGGTGACAGCAACCTGCCAGACTTATCACGAAGTGTCTGTGACAGGGGAGAAGAGCCTGCATTCACCACCTGACATCTCCTGGCTTTCACGTCTCCATCTCTGCCTCCTTTGCTCTTATAAAATCAACCCCAGCCAATGTTATCAGCGTTCTGCTTTTGACATACAGTTCAAACTGCTTTAATTGAAAACAATTTTGCATACATAAGAAAGAGGTGCATTAGGTCCACACGGCTGTCTGTTGTGTTCTGTCCAACCAACCCCACCAAAGGTTTCCGAACAAAAACACGGAGAGACAGCACAGAGACTTTATCAAATCTTTGCAGAGATGCAGTCTTGCTATATTTCCCCTCAATTAGCCTACGAGGCGTGTGAGCCCTCCGCTGAAGTGCCAGAATGGGTGAAATGGGACAACATGTGAGGTTGCCAGCGTGAGACGGCAGGCACAGAACTTGTGCGAAGCCATTTGATTTTCCTCCCCAATATGTCGCCTGAACTCATCGCTACAGGAGGTGGGGACAAGGCTCGGTTTTAATCAGGGGCCCTTTGTCTGCCCAAAGAAAAGAGGCAGAGTATGAGAGGAGATGGAAGAGGAAACGAGAACTGGTTTGGGGTAATGAATGTGTCAAAGACTGATGCGGGTGTCCCGAGGATGTCCCGGCACTGAAAGCGACCTGCGATTAGTCCTGGAGATGGATTTAGAGTTCAGTTTCCAGGCTGCAAATGAAGTGGATTTGCATGAGTATGCAGCAGCCTGCATGTATATTTATGTGTGAGGGAGGTTCAGTGAGGGCAGTGTACAGCACAGTAGACTATCTTCATTTTAATAAGGAAAGAAAAGCCACACATTGAGGTAAAAGTTGAAAAAGGATTGATCCTTTTCTTCCTGTTTCTAAAAAAAAAAAAAAAAGCAATTTAATGCGGAAAAAGGCCAGGCAGAAGGAAAATCTGCTCCAACCAACTCAGAAGCATCAACAAAACAAATGGTGTGTGCTCACTATGCTGCATGTGTTTTGTTAGCCAGTTTGAGCTTGTGTCCAGTTGGGGCTTATACAATATGCATTCTTGAGTGCGTGTAAGCGTTTACTTGCCAGTGAGACGATGGGAATCTCTATTTGTGTGTCTAAATGCATGTGTGTGTATTGGTTTGTGTGAATACCCTTGTGCGCATGTGTTTTGTTTGTGCGAGTGGGCGGATGCAGGTGCATTGGCTGGGCACATCTGTGATCACAGGCTGTTGTTGACTGTAATGTTAGACGCCTGTCCTCCGAGTCGTCCTGTCTCTGGCTTTCATCTGATCCACCTCGAGTGCCAAGCTGCAGTCTAAACACAACGCAGGTGTCCCTTCCCCCACTCTCTTTGTCTAAATCCCTGGGTTTATGTCTTCCTAGTCGGTCTGACAACATTTGATCTTGACCTCCTTCCAAATTTACTCAGATTTTTTTTAATAGGATAAAAAAAACAAAAACAAAAAAACGGAATCAGTTTATTTTAATTAGCTGGTTGTATCATTTGGGATACAAGCTTTCCAGAAAAACTTAAATGCACCACCGAGCTAGAGTCTTCGAAGACAGTCCCAAATGTACACCAACTGATAATATTATAAGGTTATCAATCTCAAGCAAGTCTAAATTTCGACCGTACTAAACATAAATTGCTGTGCTTTGGAAAATGTTGCATTAAATCTTTGGAGACATTTATCCCATCACAAGACCGGTCTGGATCTGTTCATATTCATGGCTGAAGCTTTTATGGGGGGTTGTTCTGGGAACAATGGCACAAGGTGGATTGTTTTAAAAGAATGGCTACTGACTATTTAACTGACACGGTGACATTCTCAACTCGGGGCCAAAGGCGATTTAAGGGAGTCCTAAAAATTACAACTGCCTTATCATCCTAAATCACAAAGTTACACAGTAAGTGTCTTAACAGAAACCAGAAAAACAAGGAAAGCATAACTGACAAGTGATGCTGTAGCTGAAACTACTATGTTTCTAAAATAAGGGTGAATTTAGGTTTGGTTAGTCAGCAGTTTACTGACAGTTACATGGTTTCTGGATAATGAGGTCCTTCAAACTTTGAGAAAAAGCAGAGAAGCTGCCTTGTTTGCTATCGACACAGATATTCTCTCGACCCGTTTTAATAAAAACCTGCTGTTTGGCCGGCAAAAAATGTAATGCGAAGCAAGACGTGAAGCTGAAGTTGTTACAGTCACTTTTAGAACAGTGTGGAAGGCTGCCCAGGGATTCAGCCTGGTATTTATCAATTCAAAAGGAAGTGCAAATGCTGGACTGGATGAGTCATATGCAGGTGAAACAGTTGGAATTTTAATATATACACACACAGGAGCTAATGGGCAGAAAGGAGCTTGTAATTGGGAGCAATATAAATGAAGTACGTGCATTGAATGTGCACAGAACAATAGCTACCTGAACACCCGTGGGTGATGTATGCGAGAGGTCACTAGTGGTCAGAACTTTAATGTAAAAAGGTGGAAAAGCATTAGATAGAAAAGATAATGAGTTATTTCACAGTTAACGATGAACATTTTTGAAATGAAAAATAAAAATGAAAAATCAACTCCATCTGCACCATACTGCCCACATTTGGTCTACTATTTGAATATCGAAGTTGGAAACTACAGCAATGTCAGTTAAAGTCAAAGATCATATGACAGTCTGAAAATTCAGTATATTTTGGCTTGTTCTGATTGAATTAACCTGCATTTTTACAAACTCTCCAGGTCGACAGTAGCTGGAATCTCAATTATCGGACAGCGGTTCACAACCTGAGGATCAAGACCCTAACAGCGCTCACAAAATTAACCTAAGGGGTCAAAAGAAGATCACCGGGCTTAGGAATACAAAAAAACTAAACTCTGCTACGCACAGTTATGTTCTTTTCTGGAACCTTTGCTTTTATTTAAAAAATACTTTTTAGTTTGACCTCTAAAAATTCTAAAACAATCTGAGACAAGAAAATCAATCTTCAATTCAAGCGCTCAAAGCTCAAAGACATACACCCGGTGATGACAAATAGAAAATGCATTGGTATAAAGGGTGACACACAAAACACATTTCAAACCAATAATAAAGATGATAGGTATAAATACAGCATTTTTACAGACAATACCCTGACTGCTCTGCCTTGAATGCCAATCACTGTAGAATAATCATTGTGTCACACACACACACACACACACACGACACACAAAGATGGCTATCGAAGCCATTTTTCGACACTTACTTGATGTAATATGGAACCTTATTCTGAGATACCGCACGTTGCCAGGGGAGCTCAACAGAAGCTGCAGACAGAGAGAGAAAGACAAAGAAAAAGAAGAGATGAAGTACAGTAATCCATTTAGTGTTTGGGGCGTGACTTGAATATAAATCTCATATCTAACACTTCCATAATAATAATAATAATAATAATAATGGGAAAATAGGGCTTGAAATGATCAATAAATTAAACAGAGAAAAATACTGTTGAGAAAAAGGCACCACGTGTCCAGGTTTATGTTAAACTTCATGGAAAGAAAAGGAGACAATAAATAGTGACAGACAAAGGACATGTTCGACATGACAGGCTGACACATTGTGGAAATGAGCCAGATATAAGACTTGAGGCTCTTAAGAGAAATACGGAGCAGAAATGTTGCTTGATTTACTGCCCTCCCACTTTCCCTCCTCCTTGACACAGTTATACGCTGAGATAGGGAGATGAAAACACAGTAAGAGAAAGAGATTAAGCGAGATTGGGAGATATACGAGATGGAAAGGCAAGATAATGACGCAGTACTTTATTGATCCCCAAGGGAATATTAAGCTACTAGTGTAATGAGAGCGAGTGTGTGATTGAGTAGATAGTGTCGTAGTGCCGGGAAGATGAAAGAAGAGACGGAGTGTGGTTTTGTCTGGTGCAGTTGCTGAGCTCTCAGCAGGGCTCTATTGGTAAATTCATGTCTTTTGGAGACATGGCACGGCGGGCCGAGCTTACCACCTGCCTCTGAATCATACGCCGTCCATTTTATCTCTGTGTCTGACAGCCAGCAGAGCAAATCAGGTGGAGCAGAAAGAACACTAATGGCCGCATGATTATAGAAAATGACATTAGAATGAGACGCGCAGGGAGAGAGAGAGTCTGGCTGCTTTGTTTAATGTTCACACTCGTGCATTTATCTTTTCTCTCTATAGCTCTGTCTCTAGCTCTCTCTGTTACTCTCTCTCTACTAATGACCACTCTAAAGAGGGGGGAAAAAGAAAGGGAGACAGTGGAGAGCTGTAATTAAGCCTTGCATTATTCAAGAGTGAAGTGTCTCGTCTGCAAACTGTGTGTGTGTGTGTGTGTGTGTGTGTGTGCGCGCGCGCGAGTATGCATGTGCATCCACATATCCACCGAGCATGCATGACTGTGAAGCATATGGCCGAAGATTAGAAGATGGGACATGGGGAAATTTAGGGGGATGTGAAACAGTGTAACTGAGTGGAAACAAACCAAGTCCCCCCCCCCCCATTGGTTCTGTACTTACTGGAGAGGAAATGTTGAGAGGACGGGCCGAAGTCTCTGTGGGCTTCTTTAAGCAGCTTCAGTCTGTCCTCCACCGCCACCTGCACAATGACCAGACAGACACACAGACAGGCGGGAGAGAAGACAGTCAGCTGCAGGCCTGAAAGTTGTACTCAGAGAAATAGAGGTTCACAGCGGATGGAGTTGGCATCATGGTCACGATGAGTTCAATTTCTGTGCAATTAAGCTGAAGGTGGAGTTGCTCAAGCAACTCTTTCTTATTCTTTTAGACGTATAAACACATACTAGTATCTTGAGTATACAATTAATATATGCTGTTATTTACCTGTGTATAGCAGTTTAGCAATGTGTATAGCACTGTATATAAATCAATAGCACAGTTGGAAACCCCCCAGGGAGCTAACACAGAGTGTGATTACATTCACACTGGTATTCTGGTTACCCCTCGTCTACACCGGCCGTGCAGCGAAAGCAGCAAGTCAGCAGCAATCCTACATCCATATTTACAACGGAAGTCCCATTACTGCAGTTCATTCAGAAGTGTTTTAAAAGAGTAACAATGGACAGTTAAGCGTTAAAGTCAGGAGCGAAAAAACACGAAAATTCTTAAGTTCATAGTTGTGAGCCATTGCGTGGCCGGTGTGGATCGCTGCATTGATAACTAGAATTACAGCCTCGCGGTTGTATGTCATGTTGTTCTGCTCTATGTCTATTAGTGTGTAAGTTCACCAATTCAGTATCTGACCAAATATGGTCACAAACTTTCCCTTCTGTTCCTGGTGCTTAAAAATGGCCAGAAAAGTGTTTTTGCAGAGCATTATGAAGTTGGAGAAATTCCCTCCAGGCGTTACTGAGATATCGCATCATGACGACAACAGGACAGAACTGATGAAGACCCAAAAACATAATGGCTCAGGCCACAACAGATACCCTGTGATGATCGAGTAATGTGTTTGCAAATATTACATATTCATATCCCGCTTTCAACAGGATACGTCTCCATAAGCAGATAACTGGCATGTGCAGAAGTTAGGAGTGGGCGATATGAATGATATCCTCACAAATACTCATTGTGATATACTGTACTCAAAAACATGTTGGTATGACACACAGATCAAAAACTTGAATAATATCAGAATCATGTGAGGTCTCATGTTGCATGTAAAACATCATAATATCCTGAACATGATCACAACCAGGACAAGAATTTCAAAGCGTCCTGTGCAAAAATACCATCGATTTATGCATCCTTAAATACTCCATATAACTTGTATTATTACAAAACTTTATTTCAAAAACAAAAAGCTTGCTTATAAATAATGCTGGTTGAACTTGGCTTGCATCCACTCACTCACTCCAGTACCCTTGTGGAAACTGTGTATTGACCTCTCAGGCAGTGCACCTGTGCCCTACGTGGCAGCGGTATTGCTTTGCTCCATGAGGCGGACTAGCAGGACAGTATTGGCAGTCTGTAATATTGAGACTCACACACACACACCTCAGGTGGTATGGCAGCCAGATTACAGCTGTCCACACGGGGATCTTGGAAATAGGCACAGAAAAGGCCAATAGCTCAGTTTCTTTCTGGCTATTGTGGCAACTGTCCCACAGAGAGGAGGATGGGAGCTGTCTGCAAATGAAAACCAAATCATCAAACTGCACAGCCAGAACTGGCTTGTTAGTAAAGCTGTTGCCTTCCTGCACAATGAAAGAAATAAAGTGAACGGACACCAGAGAGAAGTGTGCAGACCGCTGAAACGTTGGGCTCCTCTGACTCAGTATTTGAGTTATGTTCATTGTCCGGGCAGAAAGACTATTAGTGGCTGTCTGTACAGTACAGGGGAAATATCACAAGAGTACAAATTAGTCCAGCTTCCCAGTTTGTCTCTTTTCTTCTGATCCTCCTTGAGATGGTTCTACTCCATTGGAGTCCAGCTGTGTTTAATTAAACTGATTGGACTTGATTAGGAAAGGCACACACCTGTCTATATAAGACCTTACAGCTCACAGTGCATGTCAGAGCAAATGAGAATCATGAGGTCGAAGGAACTGCCCAAGGAGCTCAGAGACAGAATTGTGGCAAGGCACAGATCTGGCCAAGGTTACAAAAGAAGTTCTGCAACACTCAAGGTTCCTAAGAGCACAGTGGCCTCCATAATCCTTAAATGGAAAAAGTTTGGGACGACCAGAACTCTTCCTAGACCTGGCCATCCAGCCAAACTGAGCAATCGTGGAAGAAGAGCCTTGGTGAGAGAGGTAAAGAAGAACCCAAAGATCACTGTGGCTGAGCTCCAGAGATGCAGTAGGGAGATGGGAGAAAGTTCCACAAAGTCAACTATCACTGCAGCCCTCCACCAGTCGGGGCTTTATGGCAGAGTGGCCCCGACGGAAGCCTCTCCTCAGTGCAAGACATATGAAAGCCCGCATAGCCCGCACAGACTATGAGAAATAAGATGCTCTGGTCTGATGAGACCAAGATTGAACTTTTTGGCGTTAATTCTAAGCGGTATGTGTGGAGAAAACCAGGCACTGCTCATCACCTGCCCAATACAATCCCAACAGTGAAACATGGTGGTGGCAGCATCATGCTATGGGGGTGTTTTTCAGCTGCAGGGACAGGACGACTGGTTGCAATTGAAGGAAAGATGAATGTGGCCAAGTACAGAGATATCCTGGAAGAAAACCTCTTCCAGAGTGCTCTGGACCTCAGACTGGGCCGAAGGTTGACCTTCCAACAAGACAATGACCCTAAGCACACAGCTAAAATAACAAAGGAGTGGCTTCGGAACAACTCTGTGACCATTCTTGACTGGCCCAGCCAGAGCCCTGACCTAAACCCAATTGAGCATCTCTGGAGAGACCTGAAACGTTCACCATCCAACCTGACGGAACTGGAGAGGATCTGCAAGGAAGAATGGCAGAGGATCCCCAAATCCAGGTGTGAAAAGGTTGTTGCATCATTCCCAAGAAGACTCATGGCTGTACTAGCTCAAAAGGGTGCTTCTACTCAATACTGAGCAAAGGGTCTGAATACTTATGACCATGTGATATTTCAGTTTCTTTTTTAATAAATTTGCAAAAATTTCTACATTTCAGTGTTTTTTTCAACTTTTTTGATTTTAGCAAATGGCTGCAATGAAACAAAGTGTGAAAAATTTAAAGGGGTCTGAATACTTTCCGTACCCACTGTATAATCAGTTTCTTAAAAATAAAAGAACAAGTGTCATTACTTCTGTATAAATAAATCAGCCTTCAATAGGTCTACATTTATGTTACATGTGTGTCTCTTAAATACACAGCTTTATGTCTGTACAAGACTGTATAGGCTTCAATAGTGAGAGTTTCAAATGCACACAGTATAATAATAGCGTAAGCGGACGGTGTATGTTGGCAGAGCCCATCTGGAGGCGAGTGCTGAGCGCTGGTCTCGTCTGCTGGGCCTCCTGGAGGAGCTGTGGAGGTGGATCTGCACGAAGGATGACGAGCTGGCCAAGCAGATGCCCATCGGCGGAGATGTCCCTACTCTGCTGCAACAGCAAAACCACTGCACGGTACGTTCTGTCGCCACAGGCAATGTTCCTGACACTCTGGACTAGATTCATCATACCTTGTCCCCCTTTGTTTTCTTCAACTTTCCTAAAAGTTGAGTATTTGAGTTTTTCCCAGATGAGAAAGCATTTCTACTGCATAGGTTTTAGCATTTTTGTTACCATGTATTAAAGGCCCTTCTTTAATGTGCTATCAAGGCGTTTAACCTATTTTGCCTCATTGGACCTTTCTTAAAGGCTCTTTGGTGTGTGTACTGACTTACCTCAACAGAGCAGTTTTTATTAGGCAGAATAAATAAATACACCTGTGTGGGTTTACAGGGCATTTCAGTCAAAGGCAACTGGATGAGAATTTAAATAAGCATCATGTCGATAGCTTTACTGGGACTTAATTCTATTTGACTGCTAATGACTCAGTTAAATAGAATTAAGTCGTCATTCAATCTTACGATCTGTGCCGTCCTGCTTAATTGAGAATAACTCTGCTTCCAGACCGGACCAGGCGACACAATGCTGGATTAGTCTCGCTTTAAGAAATCTTGCGCTCTACCTATAACCTGTAATGATCCAGACCGAAGATGATAATCCAGGCAGTTGAACAGTATTTTATAGTGCTGGTGCAAGTACTCATGTACATTCAGTCACTGTATTGAGTGTCTACACAAGTGCCAAACAGGACGGACTGAAACCACAAGAAGACACTGTTACCATAAAGCAGTAGCAGTAATCACCCCGACATTATTTACATTAGGCTGGTCAGCGTGGTGGCTGCAGTAAATTTAGCTGAAGTACAGATTGCAGCAGTCAAGCAGAACCACAGTGGGATGTTTTTCCTCTCCGTGGTTGATAATCAGCAGTGTTATTGTGGTCACTCAGCAGTCAACAAGCACAAAGCTTGTATCAGCGCAGAGTTAAAGACCAATATCAAAATGACTACTACACAATCAGAGTTCCTTCTATTTCATTCCTAGAAATATTGTTATTTATCACTCTTATTTCACATCACATCATTTATTCTAACGAGATCAATATCTTTTTGTGCCGACCCATTCACACCTTTGTCCATACTGCTATTTGTCATCCGTGTTCCCCACTGTATTATTTATTGTAACCACTGGTTATTGTGATAGTGCTTTGGCGTGTAATTGCTTTCAGATAGATGACTAACCCTGCGGCTACTGTTTACTCCCAGTCTGCCGGCCGCTACTACTGTTGATGTCGCTCTTCACATCGTAATGCGTTTCTCCGCACTCCGTTCACCACGCCATTATTTTGTTCCCCAAAATGCCTCGAGAGTTAATACACGTGTTGTTTGTGCGTGGGCGCAGGATCACACCCACACTAAGACAGATCAACAGACTCTGGCCCTCTGGGACACACACACACACACACACACACACGCGCACACACACCCATCACATCTGTGTATATGATGCTTACTACACTTACACAACTTATCTGTGTGCATACCGTATGTATCCAGGTACATGTGTATCCACTTTAAGGATGCGCACGTTCTTTTTACAGTTTGACAAACAATTCTAAGCTCAAGCATTTCTACATGTTTATGTAATTACATTTTACATGACATTTTCTTATTTCATGTTGGTAGACACAATACTAGACGAGACCAATAAAGCAACCGTGCACACAGAGACACGATCAGTTTCCAAGAAAGCTGAAATTAGATACGTCCTTTATTATTAGGAGGGGAATCAAACACGCCTCAATACTGATACGTGGAAGGAGAAGAAGATGGAATAAAGGAAGTAAGAAAGGTTTTGACATAAAAAAAGTCTAGAAACTGAAGAATATTAAACCTCATCCTAACCCCCAACAAAGACACGGGGAACTAAAGCTTCAACATTAGTAAAATTAACTCATTTTTGCGGCCTCTAATTTCAAAGACAGAAAAATTGAGAATGGCAGATAACTGATCTATTGTAGAGACAGAGTGGGGCTCTCTGCATCGGCAGACAATCAATTTCTTGGCTGCTGTAATGCCTGCTAAGTATATACTTTTAATGATTTAATGGAGAACCATCATTCAAAAGCAGAACTCATTATGTAAAAGAGTAGTGTTTCTCAAAATCATGGCTTCAATCTTATATTATTAAACTATTCCTGTCAGGACAATTCCAGACCGGGTCAATATAATGTATCCAGGGACGAAAAACTACAACGCTCTTGCCCTCGTTATATATATATTCAGTCTGTGAAGGAAAGAGATGTATGAATTTAAAAGGAACGTGTTCATGTTTGGGCTTGTGGGAAGAAAGAGAGATACTCTGCCAGTTAAGACCTAGAATGAGGGACTCAACATCTGAGTTTCAGTTCTATCTGCGTTTTGAGCCATGAGACAACAAACAACTGCCCAGGTTAATCAAAATGTGTCCTCTGAGGTCTGAGATGATATAGCGGTGCGCTCTGTATCTTGTTCTCAGAAACTGACAGAAAACAGAGACGGGCCTCAACCCAGCCGATCAGACTCGGTCCATTAAATAAGGAACGGGATTGCGAGCACATAATACCCGCAGGAGAATACAATCTTCCCGCATCTCTACTTTCACCTTCCTTTTCTCGTTACCCTCTCTCAGCTCTTCTGTCTCGTTTTCTCCTCCGTGGTGTCTGTCCTGCTGTTGGTCTCCCTCGCGTTTGCATCTCCTTTCTTTACCGTCTTTCTCTCACTCTATCCTCTCTCCCATTTCCTTGTTCATCTCCAGGTCTTCAGCTTTGAAAACGATGGAATAGGAAATAATGGGACGGGAGAGTTGAAGGGTCACTTTTTTTTTTTTTGAACTATGTTGCATTGTATTTTCCCTTTGCTTCCTCCTTGTATTCTTAATAGATTGGCTTGGGGGTCTTGTCGACCCTGAGAGGGATGAGGGGGCTGAGCAGCACAAAGAGCTGGAGCTTTGAACACGTCATGCTCTATTACTTGCTTACACCGACACACACACACGCGCGCACGCTTATTCTCCTGTGCTTACATATTCATGCGCGCACACTTAAGTCACTCAGTGATACACAGCTACTCTGTCAGTGTGATGGGGAAATGTGCATTGCTCTATGGAAATAGGTATCTATGCGGTACGGAGAGCTTAGAAGGGCTAAGTGGAAAAACCTCTTCTTTTTTTTCCTGGAAGACTTGTGGAGATAAAAAGGGAAGGCTAAGCCACTTAGGCCAACAGTTATTAAAGAATCAGAGGGAAGAAAAATATGAGAGAGCCGTCGTCCGAACACCTGAAGAAAGTGATGGACAGGAAGAGGATGGAAAGAGGTTTATATGTGGAAGAAAGGAAGTTATTAGGGGCAGAAACATGATGCACTTTCACCTGTCTGTTTTCAGGACATTCAGTTTCTAACACAACTGTTGCATTAGATTCTGCCTGAAAGCCTTTCCGTTCATTTGGCAACACCCAGGAGGAATTAAAAGAGTGTGTGAGACAGAGAGAGAGAGGGAGGGAACGGCATTGCCCTGTATTACTTGAGTGACTTTGTGGTCCTTCCTCTCTGTATTGATTTGTGTCTGTGTTTTCCCCCGCTAAAATGGCCATAATAGAATTTATTAATTGCACATTCAATTATCCAATAAAAGGCCTCCGTCAGCATCCAGCTGATTAAACTCATCAATCTCCTCTATTAAATCAACAGCTTCAAGAAGCGGGAAAAAGGTGCCGAGTGCTTGTGGGCATTTTTGAACAACTCTTATCTTTCAGCAACAGTTGGCTTCTTGTCTACATTGTTCGGACTGTTGAGTCTTTTCAAACACTCTTCCAAATGTTTCAGAGGGAATAAGTATGCAAACAAACTGGCAAAAAGTGGGATTCTATATTTATATTTATATTTCAATTTATTTAACTTGGTTTCTTTGAGGTCTCTTAATACGCTTAATATGCTTAAGCAGGGCACAATTACCCCGTCTAAAGCCAGGAGGGTATAATACTCCGCTAGAGAACCCATCTTAATCAGTGTGCCTGCATGATTGATTAGCACCATTTGCACCTGAACGGGCAGGTAGCAAAGGAGAATGGAATGAATTAAAGTGCTGGGCTGGACTTTACCTTATCTCTCAGGAAAGGAAGGACATTTTGAAATACTCAATTGCCTCGTTGTGAGTAAGTTTTGATTGTTTTTGCCTTCGCATCCTTTGCACAGACTTGTGTAAAAGAATATAAACGACAACGAAATGAATGAATAACTGTGACTACATAGTAGTGGTAGTGATCAGTGACAATACAAATTACAAAAATATGATTTTATGTTAAGAATTTGTATTGGGAATTGAAAATATTCCTTTTTGCCAGAAGCAACAGAAAAGTCTCTTCAGTGGATTAAAATCCTTGAAAGATCACTGCAGTGGCAGCAGCATTGTAAAATAAACATATCCAATACATATTTGAGAGAAAATAATAAAATAACCATGTTGTATTAGAAACTGTCACTGAAGAAACTTGAGTTTGCATTATTATTTAACTATGCTTTACTTCTTTATTAGTCTGACACATGGGTCCGTCGGTATTTTACTTATTTTAATACGGCTCAGGCTGGAAGCGGTAGATTAGTCGAGCATGTCGGTGAGTATGATTGCAAACAACAACTACTACACATCGGTAGCTTCTGGCTATTCCAAGATAATGGTGGGTGTTGAGGGGAAAGGTGCAGGCTACGGCTTCTTTTGGAGCTGTGTAACTGTATGCAGATGCAAAATCTAATTTGGCTCAGACAACAAGTTCAATCATTTGCCTCTTCTAAAAATACCAAAACAATATTTTTTTTAAGTCCCCATTTTCTTGAGAGTTTGTAATTTCTTTGAATGTGTGTGAACGCTCCTGGAGTCACGTGCTGCTCTGATGTTTACAACTGGTACATTGTGGTTTCCTCCTGAAGATTAGGGGTGTGGTAATATGGCAGTGAGGCTGAGATTGCAGGGTTTTGAGAGCGGGGATAGAGGGATGTTTGGCAGCGCTCGGAAAGCAGCGGTGTTGTGATGGTATCTTATCTCCGCCACAGCGCCGGGCACACGGTGATAAGAGTTTGCTGTGTTACTATGGCCACACGCAATCACACACCTGGACACGAGCACCGTCACACAGACACAACGATTCAGATACACACACATGCACACAACCAAGGTCGCAGTCACTCATCAAGCATTGTGGGATTGACGGGAGCTGGATCTGGTCTTCACAAATCACAGTGGCCCAAACCATGTTTTGATTTGCTAAAAACAGAATACAGAAGCATAGTGAAGACCTGGTCCTTTTTATCTTTGACATAGACAGCCATGTCTTATCACTCATAACTCTGGGATTTGCTATAAAAAAAGAAGCTTTTTCTTAGCCTTAAATATGTACATCTGTTTGATATTTACCTTTCATTTCACTTTCCTCTGAAAAGTGTGTCCTTGTGTGTCACTCTGATAACATGAGTGCAAGTGGGAGGCATCTCTCAAAAGACTCATGTGAGCGTTGGGGAAAGGTCTTTGGAGTTGTCGTCTGTCTGATCTCGGATACCCAGAGGCTGGATGACACACAGAGAGGCTGTTTCTAACAGAGGGAATTACTTGGCACTACTTGTGTTGCCACCGTTCCGACCTTCTTTGTCTGTGTCTCTTTGGAGCCAGTTAACAGTAAACGATGATCTACTGTCTTCAATTTCAACATCTACTGTAATGGTACAAATAACACAGTATTTATCAAACTAGGGCTGTGTGATATGGTTGTTAATATGATTGGCACAACATTAAAGGAGCTGTGTTTAACATCTGAACGTTAACGTAGCAGCAAACATGTAGAGATCAAAGCAATGTAAAGATGTTTTTTTGACACAAAATGATTAATTGAATTAAAAAAAGAAATCAGTACATCAATTAAATTTGATAGTATTGAATGATCACCCAGGCCTAAAGCAACTGTTCTGAGATTTGCACTTTTTTAAATCTGACACAAAACAGAGCCAAAGTTAGTTTATATTTTGGCAGCAGCAGCTGTTTGAGCTCCTTTTTTTTTATCTGGTTGTAATCAGGCGTCCAACCGGGATGTTGTTGTTGGTGCTCACACGAGCACCAACGCTATCTGTGATTTGCAGGAAAAAATGATTGACGTAAGAAAACTGATTTTACTTGCTAAACTCATTATGCAAAGAATATTTGTGAATAAACAACATCTTCACACTCAATTTTATCCCTTTCAAATCCCAATTTAAGCCACCAACATATCTGTGACTGCAAAACAAAAAAAACGATTTAAAAAAAAAAAAAAAAAAAGCAAGAGGTTGGTTTCTGCTGGCAGTTGTCCTCGCAGCTTAGCTCCCCACCCTCTTTTATCTTATCTCGACTCCACATACACACCTCTTTTCCTCTTCCTCAATCACCTCTCATTTACTTTCCATCTCTCAAGGTCTCCTCTCTTCCTCCATGTGAGCAGGTAGGAAATCATTGGAACGGAGCAAACCATTTATTAGCAGGTGTGATTTAATTTATCTTCAGCGGGACGCTCCATTTCAGTGCGAGGGTACTTTTGTCCGCAGGATGCTGTGTGAAATTGTTATTGCGGTGGTCTTAACTTAACAGCCACTTACTCCCCGAAATCAGCTTTGTTATTTTGAGACTAGAACAAAAAGTACATCTCAAAGCCTGTGAGCAGACTGTTCCTTCCCACCCTCTCACCCTGACATTTTTTCCCATATCTTCGTATCTCTCCAGATGGGACTGTATATACGATCCCAATGAACCCAGCATGTTTGACATCTGCCGCTCAGTCAGTGTTGTGTGCACGACTACAAACCAGAATTTTCGGCGTCTCATTCTAGCGGCACTCGTCTGTTTGATAAGTCTGATAAGTGTGAGACTTTATCAAAGCGAGTCGTCCCATCTAATCAACTTCCCTCACAGCATCTTAAACTACATCGCTTCCTCACAAAGCAATCTCGCACTCCAATAGGCAATCAGGGGTCACACTTATATTGAAAACAAGAATAATTATACTGTTACATGCTGTGCTTACGCCTTCTATTTCGGTTTTTTTTTTTTTAATCCTGCTGTGGCGAGGATGACTAGTTGACATGAGGTTAAGAAAAGTGTAATTTCTTATTTTTTTTTTACTTTTCATATCTTTTTTTTCTGCACTGTGGGACTTGGAGTGTGTGTCGGTGGCTACATGTGTGCTAATGTGTCTATCGCAGTGTGAGCCTTCTGTGTAAGAAGATGAGTAGGATATGTGGTATCACTAGCCGGCTTTGTAGTGATAATTCCTGCAGGGTTATAGCTCCAAGCAGCTCACTTTACTCTGCAGATCACTCAGCTAATTTCACACCGACCCCAAAAGAAATGCCTTGTTTTGAACCCTGCACTCTCGTCTTCAATCGCCGCTCTGTTTACAGAAGTCTCACTGCCGCTGCCGCTCCTAACATAGCTGCTCTCTGGCTCCTTATCTCTCGCTTTCCCGCTTAAAATGGGAAGACTCTGCAATCACCTAATTAGCCGCTGAGAGTGTTGTTTATCTCATCCATAAGTTGAAAATAAACATCTGCTTGTCTTCTTTTTGCCATATTAGTGAGTGTGAGGAGATCATAAGTGTCTCTTTCGGAAGGAAGGGAAAGTTGGAGCTGATTTAAACAGATTTGGTTGATTAGCAGCAGCAGCAGCAGCAGCAGCAATCTGGATCCAACACCTTGTTCAGCAGGTTCATTTGGAGTTCACTGGGGCCGGCAGGATAAAGAGTCAAACATGCACATACCTGCAGAGGGAATAAATGAATTCACCATTTCTCAAATGGACTTTCTTTCTCATTGAGATGGCTTGTTCTGTCTTCTATCACTGCATAGAGTTGACTGGATATCACACACTGTCTTTTCTATTCTAATCATTACAAAGTAAAAAAGCCATTTGTTTTTCCGAACACTAACTCTTTTTTTCATATAAATGGAAGCCACTTCAACCCATTGCTTTGCATTTCTCCTGCAGGTACTACGGTCCGAATTGAAGGAACGCGAGTACTTGGTGATGAGTACTTTGGATCAAGCCCGGATGTTTCTCGCTGACCAGCCCATCGAGGGTCCCGGAGAGCCACGCAAGAACCTGCAGCCAAAGACAGGCACGTTTACACTCTCCATAAAAAAAACCTTGACATACTCCCTTATATAATAGACACTCAGTGGTATACTCTAGAGCGCATTCTGTGTCGTGAGTAGTGTTGCCCAACTGTAATTAATGCATCTATAAAATGCAACGTATTGCATTGTTGGATCGCTACCAGAAAGTGAACATGCTATGGACACGACTGAAAATGGCGGAGGGTAAAAATAGTGCTCTATACGTTACGATTACACGTAGACTTCTTTTTAATCAGCTTGGAGTACCAGATCAACATGGTGTCTCATTCAGTACACCCTGGACCAGATAGCACTCAGACATGCACAGCAGGCCTGTCTGGTTGTCTTTAAATCAAACACAAGGACTTACCAGTTTTGAGGTTAAGTGCTCCGGAAACACCATTCACTGAAGTCTGAGCTGGTGGTAATGCCAATATCTAACAGAGCGACCGAGAATAAAATATGCACAGACTCATTCAGCATTCCCTCTCTGTCTCTGTCGGATGCCCCATTGAAGTCTTGGTTAAGTCAGCACATTTCCCTTCAAACTAAAACTCCACTGTGTAAATAATTAAACCTTCCCAAGGGGCTGTGTAGGGGTGTGGCAAGACTTTGAGAGTGCATCCGATAGGCTTGTTGTCTGTGATCCTTGATACGGATATCAAAGCGTCGCCTCATTGTATAAATAGATCCTGCTGATCCAGGATGAGAGGCTGTGCTTGTTGTTTAACCGGCGGAGATGGGATTTCGTATGGTGACACTGCAGCAAAGTCTTAACAACTCCCGTTGTCTTACATGCTCTCTTTTAGTAATTTAGTTTTGTCTCTGCCACTAAATTGACTTTTATTGTTTTGTTTGTACCCCGCGTTCTTCATGACAAAAGACAGACAGCATCACATTGTGTGTATCTGTAGTACTTCTCACGTGTGTGTGTGTGTGTGTGTGTGTGTGTGTGTGTGTGTGTGTGTGTG
>NW_022280121.1:99958-102878 GCF_004355925.1 Anarrhichthys ocellatus
GTGTGTGTGTGTGTGTGTGTGTGTGTGTGTGTGTGTGTGTGTGTGTGCAGTCTGCATGTGAGGGGAGAGAGGCAAAAAGAGAGGTGCAACAGGTGAAGATGGTAATCCTGTCGCCACCCTGGAGAGGAGACCTTAGACCTCATAAAAGCTGCTCATCTTTCTTTCCAGTTAAAATGGGTATTTGGGGAGCAGTTTCCTCTTCTGCCCGCTCTTTTCATTCCTCTCTGTCTGCATCCTCTGATATGTCACAAATATTCTATCACCCTTTGTATCTCTCTTGGTCACTTTCCTCATGCCTCGGCTGCCTTCACTCCCACCCTCACTGTAATTGACATCCTTGTTTTTTTTCATTACCTCCTGTCCTTCTCTTCTCCCTTCGTCTCTTGAGTTTTCCTTATTGCCCAAGCAGAAATCAAACAAAAGGAAAGTAATGTACAGGAAGATGGAAAACTCCCAAGAAAGGCTTATTCAGTACCTTAGGATGCAATTTAAAAAAAACTTACAGAGCTCTATATTTTATAACCTGTGTATCTTATAAAGACTGACTGGAGAATGGCTCTCTTGCTTTAATCGTAACTTGTATATAAAAGTACAAAAATGGAAACTTCAGGTTTCTGGTGGAGGACATTATATATTCAAGATTGTAGAAAAATATTCCTGCTGATACCATGTAGTGGTATGGAAACTAAGTATACATTAAAGTGTAATGAAAGCTGTCTTTGTCAGGAAGATAACTTACTTCTCCCGTAACCTGTCTTTTCTCTTCTCTTCCTCCAGACCTCACCCCAGAGGAGAAGGCCCGAGGGTTGGCCCGGGCCATCCGCAAGCAGACAGGTGAGGTGATGGAGCGATGGGAGCGACTGAAAGGACACATGGGTGGCTGGCAGAGTCAGGTGGAGCGAGCCTTGGAGCGACTCCAGGAGCTGCAGAGCTCCATGGACCAGCTCGACCTGCGGCTGACTCAGGCAGAGGAGGCCAAAGCTACCTGGCAGCCTGTGGGGGATCTGCTGATCGACTCTCTGCAGGACCACATCGACAAGACCATGGTGAGTCAGACCGACGGCACTGCTGTTGTATACTACTGCCAAAGCACCATAATCGTCAATGCGTCATGTCATGATTTAGATGAGTCGGTCTTGTTTTTTTGCAAATGCCACTCATGTGTGGGGGTGTGTTTTCCCAAGGACACCTGGCCAAAAAAACAAGTAGCACATTTAGTTTACAGGCAGAAAAATTGCTTCCTAAGAAACAGTGGCAGTAAAATAGTCAAAAATAACATTATAATCTGTTACACCACTTCACGTCTTAATGATTGCCTCCCAGTGGTTTGGACAGTCTTGGCCATTTATATCTCCCAATATCCACGCCATGTAAGCATCCACTGTGAATAAATCTATTTATCTATTAACAGTGGAAACACTTGTCCACGGTATCTGACACACACAAAGTACCTATAGGCATTAAGTGTATATTGACAGCCACAACAACAAAACACAATTTAAAACTTGATTCATCTCCAATTAGACGTCATGAGTTCAACACTGTAAGCAAGGAAAAGTCAAACAGCAATTAAGGTGAAACAGAAGATAACCGATGTTCTGTGCATCAAGAACACAAACATCACGATTAAAGTAATTAGACAGCCTAAGTTTATAATAGTGATACAGTTACAACAACATTTTTTTTCACCCTGTCACAACATAAAACTTTCTTTTCAGACCTTCAGAGAGGAGATCGCCCCGTTACGTCAGGATGTGAGAATCGTCAACGAGCTTTCCGCAGAGCTGACACCGTTGGACATCCAGCTCTCCTCCACTGCTGCCAGACAACTGGACCAGCTCGACATGAGATGGAAACTACTGCAGGTAGTTGAAATCCTCCCGAATCACATGCAGATATTGGAGCAGACACGGTTTTCCACACACATCTCGTTCTTGCCTTCTCTTGGGTTATCCACCACCTTTTCATCCTACAGTATTTTGTCCACGCTTGCCCAAATGAATGCTGCTTTCAATATATCTTGATCCTCTTTCTTCCTGTTCTTTCTCCTACTGCCTGTGAGTTTTTATCTTCTCTGTCTTTGACTCTCTCTCTCTCTCTGTTTCTCTCGCTGTGTTCGTGCTGATTTCACTCTTTGTCATCCAGACACACAGGAGACTGAGAGTTGTCCCTCTACCTGTGTACCTGTTTTATTTATACGCAGCCTAGTGCTCACTGCACCACTTTGTCTCTGCACATCAATGGACACTATTCTCACAGAACACCAGTCACATTCTTGGCTCCCTACGCACCTGATTGTCTTTGTCTGATCCGCTGGGGGACTCTCTGAGTTTTTTTTCTCAGAGTGGAGCACGTCTCAGCCCCAGAGGGAAATCCTGGAGTCTGTTTACAAGTCGTCACAAGGAAAGAGAAGAGAAGAGACGTTGGTTTTGAGTTGGGGAGTGAAATCCTCTACGTGAAGTCTACAATTCAAATCTCAGTTCTTTCAGACACGTTCTCCTTATCAAGCAAGGACCATTGTCCCTCTTCTTCATTTGTTTACGCTGTGTCCTCATCAGGCCTAGTTTAAACATCGGCTCTGTTTTTCTTTCAGTGACAAGTTATCTCATCGTTCCTATATCTACCGTACAGGAGCAGAGAAAGGTTGATGTCCGTGGTGCTTACTGCCCAGGACACCAGGCAGCCACAGATAGACCGTGATTTCAAAGACACTGTGATGGAAACTTTTACAGACTTCTTTTGAAGTTTTTCTCGTATGCAGTCATGCAGCATTGTTGCCGAAGATAAATGAGTTGGGACGGAAAAAAACAGAAAAGGGGAGTTACAGTGGGTACGGAAAGTATTCAGACCCCTTTAAATTTTTAACTCTTTGCTTCATTGCAGCCATTTGCTAAAATCAAAAAAGTTCATTTTATTTCTC